>NC_045699.1:34231394-34531394 GCF_009834535.1 Camelus ferus | reverse complement strand
GACTCACTTGCTTCTCATTAGATCTCACTCTTCATAACTGTATCAGGAGCAGACTTAGATTGTAGGTGGGACTTGAGGCTCTCAGACGTTCTCTCGGTGACTAAAGGACAGGGCAAGGGGGACTCACCGCAGGTCCAGGGGTAGGGGCAGGCCCCGACAGCTCCCAGTCCCCAAGTCTCCCTTGTCCTGGGGCCCAGCAGCAGCCCCCTGCCCCCCCCCCACCGTCTGCCCAGCTGGGCTCCCTTGTTTATGATGCCCTCGTCCCATGTGGGATGTCTGTATGTGTGTAGCTGTTGCACCAGCATTTCTTCAGTCTCTGCACCCTGGGGTGGAAAGGCTCAAGACAGAGGTACTATGGTGCTGCCAACATTGAACAAGTCTCTAGATTGGGCCAGCTATAAAAGGGGGTATGATGAAACCTGCCCTTCCCTTCTCTTCCCACAGTGGGCCGCTGGCTGAGAGGGGCAAATGAGAGATAAAGGGCTACAGGAAAGTGAGGTAGGTGTGTCACTTCCTTCATAATGACCTCAGGCAGAAGTGATGTCTCCCTCTTCTAAACCGGCAGGTCGGCAAACTTTCTGCATAGGGCCAGATAGTAAATATGTTCTGCGGGCCGAACAGTCTCCGTCGCATCTTCTCAGCTTTGCTGTTCTACTGCAAAGGCAGCTGCAGGCAACATGTAAACCAATGAGCAGGGCTGTACTCCAATAAAACTTTATTTAGGGGTGCTGAAATTTGAATTTTGTATCACTTTCGCTTGTCACAAAATTTTGATTCCTCTCTTCATTTTTTTCCCCCCTGCCATCTAAAAATGTAAAAGCACTCCCAACTCCCAGGCAGTGGGCCAGATATGTCTCGTGGAACTTAGCTTGCTGACTCCTGGTGTAAATGCTCACAGCATCTTGTACCGTGTGTTAGCGAGCATCTCCAGTTCCCTCTGAACTACAGCAATGCATGCTCACTTTAGTCTATCCCTGTCTTGTTCTTCCAAAATATACACCCACCCATCAACATTTTTTTTGTCTCCTTTAGCACTGGGAAGGCTAACAGCACATAGATACTCTGCACACATGTACACACGTATGTAGTATCTGCTGAATACGTATTTGTTGAATAAGTGGGAATAAGGAAATCTGTTGCTTTTCCATGTATCTTTCCATCTTTAAAAGAAACTCTGCCTATTGTCTAGTAAGCCTTTGGGAATGATTGAGTTAGCATTTCATAATTAAATTTAAGGACTCTAAGAATCATCCCCCCCCCCCCCCCGCTATTAACCAAAAAAGGAAAAGAATGTCAGGGAAGAAGGAAGGGGAATCCAAACGGACAAAACAAAACCACCATTTCAGCATAAAAGGGGCTTATTAGAGAATAACTGAAGTGGCCAAACATTCAGCTTTGGTCCCTGGGGCTTTCTGTCACTTGGAGGCTAAGTGCTTTGTGCCTCAGCTGCCAGCAGCCTTTTTTTAACTGTACTTTCCCAAAAACTTGACTCAGGGGCCAGAACTCTGCATTTGGCTATGAATATAGAATGATAGAATGCACTTCATCTTTACATGTGTATTTGCTCTATCTTATCAACAAGTCACATCTCTTAAGAGCAAAACCTTTGAACACAACTCCTGTTTTACTTCATAGGTGTATATGCTTGGGAGCAGAAGTATTAAGAAATATACAGATCTAGAATTTTCTCTCAAAATGAGGCGGACAGAAACTGGATGGTGGAATTACAGCAGTGTATACATGTGTGCTATTTTTCCAAATCGTCTATGATGAGGATGTTACTGTTTTCTATCATAAAGAAATTACATATGTGTGTGTGCTTGTGTGTATATTTAAAGGGTGGGAAGAAAGGAATATGCTAGAGAATTGGAACTAAAATCCTGAATTAATATATACCCCTTACTCAAATTTGTTAAGGAAAAGAACAGTTAGGTCAGGTTTCACAAAAGCACTTATCTGTTTTAGTCTGCCAGAATATGTTAACCTGGAGAAAAGACCCACGGCTTGGTGTGGAAGAAACTATAAAGTGTGCTTTCGACTTGGCATAAATTGTTACTGCTCTGGTAGATGCTGTCTAGCCTTGAAGACAGAATGTTAAGCCAGTGTTAGAAGTGCATGTTACATTTGAATCCTGTGAGGTTTTTGAAGCCTGCTTGGGAAAGAATGGAGGCTGAGGGACTCAGGATTTTGTTCCCTGTTATGTCTGAGCTGCTCCCAGTGAGACACAACATACCATTTACTGGACGTGCAAAGACTGTTTACAAAGTTACTCTCAGTGGATGGAGGCAGAGGGGGCGGAGTAGGGGGGACAGGCTTACCTGAGAACTGCCAGTTGGGGGGAGGTAATTATCCATCTGTCTGCAGTTTCTTGTCTGGAATGAGGCTCCCCTTGATGAAGTAAAGAGACTGTGCTTATGAAGGTGGATGATTAAGGCTTTGTTCATTATGTTATCTGCACAGTGACTCTTACCTTTTCTTCTTTTCCTGAGTTTAATTTTTTTCCTTTCTTACCACCCCCTCCTCCTCCTTTCTTTCACTTGGGGAATTTGCACTGGGCTTGTTTACATCTCATGACTTATTTGACTGGTTCCCTTCCATGCCAGAGGTCTTCAGGGAATGTCTTCATCATGGATTGTCCATTCATATTAGGGCTGTGACACCAAACATGTCCAGAGGTCTGTATTCATTGGCAGGGTTTGTAGAGGGCTTAGATTGGGCTCCCCAGAGCAGACACTGAGAAAAGGGTTGATATGTGCAGGCCCTGCTTTGTTAAGGAGATGCTCCCAGAGGAGACTGGGAAGGGAGGGGAGAAGCAGTCAAATAAGGGTGTGGTCTCAATGTCCCAAGGGCTGGGGAGCTCTGGTATGATGTGGCCTTAGGGTCATTCCCACCCAAGTCTGTGGGGTTGGTGGTACATATTCCATACCTGTCCGTCATGCAGTAAGGTCCCCAGGCTGAGTGGGGACTGTAGGGAGGGGAGCATAAATTCTCAGCTACTTCTGGTTCTCTCCATGAAAAGACCAAGCTAGTGCAGCGGTCCCAGAAAGAGTCACAGGTGCTGGCTGTTGGCTGGATGAGGATCTGGGTGTGACCCCAACATTGTCCACCAGCAGACCAGTGGCTTCTTCTTGGGATCGTCAGCCAGGGAAGCAATTTAGTTGCTTCCATGGGAATCCCTAAATGCCAGTCTTTTTCCTGAGGAGTGGCTGCTGGCTCCTGCTGATAAGTGTGTGTCACCATCAAGCAGAGGGCGGGGATCCAACTGTCTGGTTACAGTGAATCACCTGTTTGCAGAGCCTTCTGCACCTCCATCCTTTCCAGGCCTATATCCCTGGGGTTCTACAGTCCAGTCACTTCCGAAGAAATGTATTAAAATCTCTTGTTTGTGGATATTCTCTCTCCCTTTTTCTTTGTGGGTTCATACCTTAATCTATGCCTTTTTACTCATTTAAGTGGAGTCTGGAGAAGAAAAGGATAAAAATGTCAAATTGCCACCTTTAACCAGGAGCCACTCAAAATAAAAGCTGGCGTAGAATTTTGGAATGAAAAAGTATGTCTTAATATATGAATATATACACACACATATGTACATATATACATATACATGCTTAAACGCTTATCTTCCTACAACTTCATGGAAATAGGCTCATAGTTGGGAATTAGCCAATCTTAGTATCATCTAACAAAGTAGTTTAGTAACCAAAAGGAATGGTTACAATCTGTTATAATCATTAGCTGTGTGATGTGAACCAGTGGTTGTTGTTGCTGTCTTTGGGCTAAGCAAGAAGACTTCTGTCTTCCTCAATATTTTTATATGGTACCACCGGACACAGTAAACTGCGGGCGTCAGCATGAGTCATCGTTCCCATGTTATCACATTGGAGTTAATCTTAGCAGTTAACTAGTAAACAGAAACCTAAGTAATAACTTTGGCAGGCTCCAGAACACTGTCTTGTTATTTAGGGAATCTTGAATTAAAGAAACTGCCCTCGGTGTGTAACAGGTTTAGGGAACGGGTTAGGTTCAGTAGAGTGCGGATGGCAGCACCCTATTCTCACACGGCTCCTCCAGGCCCAGTTAACACACTTGTTTTCTCTTCCTCGTTGGAATACAATCTTGGGCAGGTCCGTTAGATTCCCCTCTCTTGAGTGGTGAAAAGTTAAATCCACTCTATTAATCACAAAGTACAGCCCAGTGTAGTAATAAAAATTCCAAACTCCTGCCTCATTCTTGACTTTTAAAAATTGCAATGGAACCTGAACACAGTAAAGTGCAGAAATCTCATGTGTACAATTTGTTGAATTTCCACATATCTGAAAACTCATATAACTAGTGCTTAAATGGGATACAGAACACATCCTCCACCTCCTCTTCCTCTTCCCCCGGGTGCCCTCATGTCCCTTCCCAGTTCATATCAACCACTACTCTGACTCTGTCACCACAGAGCGGCTTTGCCTGTTTTTAACTTCATATACATGGAATCATGGAGTATGTAACCTTTTGTGTCGACTTTTTTGTTCAGTATTGTTCTAGAGATTCATCCTTGTGGTATGTATGTATCGGTACTCTATTCCTTTTTATTGCTGCTTGGTAATCCATTGTGCGAATATACTGCAGTTTATTTGAAGCACACTTGGACTGTCTCACTGTGAACACTCTTGAACATTTATTTTGGTGCACATAAGCACTCATTTCTGTAGGAGGATGGCTGAGTCACAGATCAGGTGTCTGTTTAGGTTTTGAGATATCGCCCAGAGGTTTTCCAAAGTGGTCGTACCTGTTTACACCTCAGGCAGCGGTTTATGAGAGCTGCGGTGGGTCCCCATCCTCATCAGCATTCAGCCCTTGCCATCCTGGTAGGTGGGTAGTGGTGGTAAACATGTCTCACCTTAAACTTCACCTCCTCCACCTCAAGCTGGCGGCTTCTGTGGAGCCCACAGGAAACACACAGCCCTGTTCCTTTGGTAGTAGAAGTGTGTTTTGCTACAGAACAGTCTCCTCTCTCTTTGTCCTGCTAGTTCGGACTGGCTTTTCTCTTTCTCACAGCAAGAGCCAGACACCACCACCCGGGTCCCACAAACTCCAGAGGGCCTGTGTCAACTCTTGGAGTTTTTCTTGAAGCCTCTTTACTTGCTGCATCAGTCTGCTAGGGGCTGTCATAACAGACTACCGCTGAGTGGCTCATCCAACAGAAGTTAACTTTCTCACAGTTTGGAGGCTGGAAGTCCAAGATCAAGGTGTAGGCAGGTTTGGCTTCTCCTCAGGCCTCTCTTCTGGGCTTGTAGACAGCCACTTAATCACTGTGTCCTCACATGGTCTTTTCTCCTGTGTGCACATCCTTAATGTCTCTGCCTCTTCTGGTAAGGACTCCTGTCATATTGGATTGGGGTCCCAAACTCATGACCTCATTGAACCTTAATTACCCCTTTAATGGCCCTACCTCCAAATATTAGGGGTTAGGGCTTCAACATAAGATTTTTGGGGAGAGGAACAATTCAGTCCATAACACATGGTTTGACATGTATATGGGGAAAGCTCTCTGCCAACTCTCCAACAGCGCATGAAGTACTCAGGTGCTGTCAATTTTGTTAAATCGGACAGAGTACAGTCAGTTGTGATTTAAACTACTAGTTGGGAAGATTTTTTTAAATAATAGAAGTAAAACACATACAGTAAAATACATGAAGTACTTACACCTTCAGTGTACAGTCTGAGGAATTTTCCACATGTATAAACCTGTGTAACCACCACTCAAATCCAGATATAGAATGTTGCCAGCACCCCATAGATTCCCGCACACAACTTCCCAGTCTACACCTGTTCCCCCATCCCCAGAGGTAAACACTGCTGTGACTTCTGTCATCATTTTTCAGGTTGGATGATTCTTGAACTTTGTATAAAAAGAATCACACGTACGTTTTTTGGTACAGATTCTTTTCCTTGGCATAATATCTATGAGATACATCCATGTTGTCACATCCATCAGTGGTTCATTCTTCTCATTGCTAGGTTCAGTTGTATAGATACATAGCAGTTTGTTGATCCATTCCCCTGTTGTTGGACATCTGAATTATTTTCAGTTTTTGGCTGTGAATAAAGCTGCTATGAACATTCTTGTATATATCTTTCTGTCTTCTTTCCTATTTCTTGGATATGTATTTAGGAATGGAATTCCATGATCATAGGGATAGGTGTGTGTCTAGTTGGAAACATTTTAATCAGTTGTTTTTATAAGTACTTTTCTGTTTGATGGAATCTTAACATATACTCTTCACAGCTCAAGGATAGATGTTAGTATACATGCTCTGCTTTCAGGCAGAGATGTGTTTTGTTGATTTTTTCCTAATTAATTTTATCATCTAACTCAGTTAACAGAATGTGATTTTGTTACTTTATACATCAAAGGTAAACAAGGCATATGCTTGTGAATTCACTGGATACTGAACAGGTTACTCATGCATGTTTGAAGAATGTTTTTGTCACACTCTGTTAAGAAGCCAACAGCCATCTACTAACAGACATTTTGTTTGCTTTATTGGAATCAGCAAGGTTATGCATTCAGAATATTTTCATTAAAAATATTTTTATGTACAGTAAAACAAGCCAGTGCATACTTTAATTTTTAATGTCTTAGTTTTAAGTGCTACTTGAGTCCCATTCTAACCAAAGTATATTAATTAGTTTTAGCTAGAATGCTGTAAAGCAGCTTTTAAAAATTCCTAGTAATAATAAAATGGCAAGCATTTATGTATTGCTCATGATAAGAAGCGTAAGACACTGCTCCAAGCACTTAATATATATTAACCCATTTGATCTTCACAAAGTATGCTATTATCATATTTTTCATTTTACAAATGAGGGCACTGAGGCACAGAGAGGTCAAGTGACTGGCCCAAGATCACACAGCCAGGAGGTAGGAAGGGTCCAGAGTCTGTGCACATATAACCACTGTGCACATATACCATACTGCCTTTTAAATCTTCCTTTCACCTTGGTGTTTATTCATGGGAGAGAGGGCTGTGGGAAAGCATTCCTTCTTTCTCAATTCCTAGACATTTTCTCAGTTTAGATTAAAGCTGTAGCAGTTAAAATATTTATTATTACTTGAACAGATTCCATTAGTCAGATGCCTAAAGGATGCTAACCTGGTCTCACTGCCTTTAGAAAATCACATTAAGAGGATCCCTTCCTCCTCCTTTTTAAGCCCTGAGATAGTTATGTTGGGGAGGTCTGTTAAGGGAAGAGCCTGAATGTTCCTGCAGATCCTCTGAGGCCCTGAAAGACTGGCCTTTGTATGGCAGGAGAATGATCCTCGGTGAGAGAGGCCTTAATCGCCTTTCTCAACATTCACCCTCCATCACATTCGTTCTGCACATATTTGCTGTATACGGATAGTGGTGCCAACCCTGTGCAAGGCCCACGGGGGTTGATGGGAGTGAAGCCCATGTAGCCTTTTTCCTCAGGGAACTATTTTAGGATCGCTCACAGGAGACAGGCATACACAACCATCACTGCTGTCATCACAACTGATATGTGCTGTGAAGGAAAGGTGAGGGCACTCACATGCGACAGGGCGCCATTCCTGCTGGGGTCATTCTGGAAAGGCTTCTCAGTGTGGGGAAGTAACTGAAGTGGGGTAGGGGAAGTAAGTCCAGGCAGAAGGGAGAGGGTGAACCAAGGCCCTGGGAAGGGGATTGGGTGCTTGGAGGGGATGCTGGGGGCAGCTGGCTGGACAGTGAGAACAATAGGGAGCCAGTTCAGTGTTTCAAATGAGGGGAGGACATGATCAGATTTGTGCTTTTCTATGACAGTAGATTGGAAAGAGGGCAAAAGGGAAAGTGCATTTGTAAACATTTTGCAAAAGGGAAGATGATTCCCATTGGAGGCCATTATAGGCCTACAAAGAGGGGCTTGGATACAGGCGTCTAGAACCTTAAGGGGAGGTCTGGACTAGACATTATGCTACTCAAGCATCGTAGCTTTAGAAATGAGATCACTGATCCATAGGGGTGCCTTAAGTTTGGGGAAATTGAGTCCTGTTGTAAAAAGGCAGCACTGATGAGGAATAGAGCAGTGAACCAGGCGTTAGCCTAGTTGAATTGCCCTTTGTCTAAGCATCAGACCTTCCCTGATCTGCATCTGGAATCCGAACACCATAGAGCTCTATAATAGCACGCATGGTCCAAGCTCTTAAATTGCTCTTAAATGGAAAATTAAGTATTTGATCAGTATGTCTTTAAAAATAGATGCATGGTTTGTGTAAAATGTGTATAAACATGTTTGTGTGTAAACTTGCTAATAGTCAAGTTTATAGTATCAACTGCTGATTAATTGGAAAAATAAACTTCTATGTCCTGGGCTTCAGATGTCTTAGAGCAGTGTATTCAAGTGCTCCTTGTAACTTTTTTGTGAAGTTAAAACCATTTATATTTTCTGACCCAGACTCTGGTACAGTTTTGCTCCTAACCTTGTTCTCACCTTCCTTTAGGTTTCCCGCAAGGGCCTAGCTCTTGGTGAGAAATGGTGAGGCCAAGGGTCTGGTGGCCAGTCTGCGGGAGGCCAGTATAGAGGACTGTTAGACATGCTCCTCTCTTCCTGGCAGGTGACTAGCTCTTCCCCTGTCCAGACACTGTAAGCAGGGACAGCCGAGGTGCCTGCCAGCTCTGACCCAGAGTCTCAGAAGGCTGCTGCAGGATTCAGGCCCACGCAGGGGCCAGTAGCATGGCCCAGCCGTCAAGCCCCAGCTTTGTCACCCCACATTCCTACTCCTGGGGAGACCAGCATCAAAGCCCTGCTCAGCCAGTCTGCTCTCCTTATTAAAAAGGACTTATCATGAGCTTCATTATTCATTTGGCACCTTTTGCTTAATTTCCTAAAGAACAGTGCTGTCAAACGTTTTGTCTAAAGATTTTTAGATACTCAGTAGTATTATTTCATTTTTGTGTATTTTTTGTGTGCTCGGGTCTTAATCTTTTAATAGCATACATTCTTGTGCGTTAAGGAAGCAACTTTTAAGGCTTGGTTGTTTTGAAGTTTGCTTTTCAGTTTAATTGCATGTGTATCTTCACTTGTTGCTTTCATGACCTTGAGTTATAATTTAAGAATAAATTTGAGAAAAATATTGTCAGGAAACCTGAGAAAGAAGTGATTGACTTTGGTTATTGTCTACTCTGAAAGCTGTCAGATAGAGATTGCGTGCCATATTTGGAAATTTGGCTGGCTCCTTTACTGTGGTTTTTAAAGCACTTGCCATATCCAGCTACTTTGCAAAATGCTGATAAACTCTTGGAAAGATGGCTGTGTTTTTATGGCTTGATTTAAGAATAATGATTTATCAGGACGGAGAAGATGGCGGAGTAGAAGGACGCTCGCAGGTCACCCTCTCCCACAAATACACCAAGACCCACATCTACAGACCCACTCAGCCAACCAGAGCACCTGTGGAACTCCGACAGAACATCGCCCTCTTCAAAAGATAAAGACGCCAAAAATCTGGTAGGAGAAAAGGAAAAAAGAAAGAACAAAAGGCAAAGCAGTGCGGGACGGGTCCCGCGGGGAGGGAGCGGCAAAGGAGGACTGGCGCTCGCTCGCTGGGTCTCCCCTCTCCAACTGAGAGGCCAGCGGGACGGAGGGGGAGCCTCTGAGGCTTGGATCTGTACAGAGCAGCCCTTGACTAACAGAACTACGTTAAACGGGCACAGAGCGTCCCCCCGACACCCAGCCTGAGACGCGGGCCGGCAGCCGCGGGCAGGCAGCCGCGGGCAGGGCCAGGCTGCACAAGCCTGGCGGAGGACGGAAGTGGCTGCACGGAGGCAGCCCCAGGGGAACGCAAGGGGCTGCGTGCCGTGGCTGTGGGTGCACAGGGCAGAACCACCTGGGCCCTCCATAAAACAGCAAGGTTGATGTGCTCTCAGTGGAAGGGTGCACACCCCCATCTCTGAAAACCCGCGGAAAGTTTTCGGGGGAAGAGAGGCGGGGCTCAGGCACAGCCGCCATATCCTCCGCACTGAGCACTCAGGCGGGGGCGGGGGCGAAACCTGCATCCGCACCGAAGGGCTTAGCAGCCTCAAAGGCCAGACTGAGACTGGCCTGCAGCCCGGGGGCAGATAGGATCCTTCCATCCTGGTCCCTCAGAGAACTTGCTCCACAAAGACAAACAAGGAGCTGGGTTTTGGCTCAGAGCAGGGACAGGGCTGTCCCTTGGTCTTCCCCGAGCCCACCCGCGGAGCGCCGACCAGGGCAGGAGCGCCGACCAGGGCGGAGCGCAGCAGCTGCACAAAGAGCGGAGCTACCGGCTGCACAGGTAGACGGAGAGCGGCCCCCCTCCTTTCGGGCAGGAACACAGCCCCTGACCGAGGTGCTGGGAGGGGGCACGACCCGCCCTCCTACCCCGCCAGTCTGCAACATCTGACTGCGGCATCCGGAGGGGCAGTGACCCGCCCGCCCACAGGAGAGCTGCACCTGACCCAGTGTTAGGAGGAGGCGCGATCTGCTTGCCGACAGGTGCTGGGAGCAGCACAGAAGAGGGCGCCAACGGAGGGCCTCTGAAAACAGCAAGCTGAGCTTCCAAAACAGGACGAAGACAGAAAAACTTCACATTAAAAGCACACAGACTCCAGGAGAACACCAACAACACCCCCCCCCTTTTTTTAATCTGTTTTTACCTGTTCTATTTTCTATTACTCTCTTAATCTTTACTTCTTAATTTATTTCTATTTCTCTTGGGTTTTGATGTCCTGCTATTGATTAGACACAGGTTTCAAATACATCTATTCATCTCCCCCCCCCTTTTTTTGTAAAGGTCTCAAAAGGACGTCTCAACCCAATTAATACTCTGCTTCAACTCACTCTTCTATTATTCATTATACACTGTTTTCAAACCCTCTTTCTCCCTTCTTTTAAAATTCTTTCTCTCTCTCTCTCTTATTTTTTTTTCTTTTTTTCCTAAGTTCTATTCCTAAATAGGCATCAGATAGATAAAATCCTTAAGGACCAAAATAAACAACTGATACTCCATAAACCACAGTGCCAAAGAGGTACGAGCAAGATGAAGAAGCAGAAAAACCTTTCCCAATTAAAAGAACAAGAGAAATCCCCTGAAAGAAAGATCAATGAAATAGACATCGATAGCCTACTAGATCAAGATTTCAAAAAAGGAGTGATCGAATTGCTGAAGGAATTAAAAGAGATAGTGTTTAGAGATATAAAATATGTCAAAAATGAAATTGAAGCTATAAAGAAGAGCCAAGTAGAATGGGTAAACTCATTGACAGAGATGAGGAATGATCTAATAGCTGTGCAAAGCCGACTAGATAATGCAGAGGAACGAATTAGTGATCTAGAAGACAGGGCAATAGAAAGCACCCATTCAGAAGAACTACAAGAGAAGCAAATAAAAAATAATGAAAATAGCATAAAGGACCTATGGGATAATATAAAGCATCCCAATCTTCGCATAATAGGGGTCCCAGAAGGAGAAGAAAGATCAAAGGGGATTGAAAAAGTTTTTGAAGAAATCATGACTGAAAACTTCCCAAACTTAAAGAAGGAATCAGATATCCAAGTACAGGAAGCTCAGAGGGTCCCAAACAGGAAGAACCCAAGTAGACCCACACCAAGACATATCATAATCAAGATGGCCAGAGTCAAGGATAAAGAAATGATTCTAAAGGCAGCAAGAGAAAAGCAAAGAGTAAGTTACAAGGGAACCCCCATAAGGCTCTCAGCTGATTTCTCTACACAAACACTACAGGCCAGAAGGGAGTGGCAAGATATATTCAAAGCCCTGAATGAAAAAAGATGCAGCCTAGGATCCTTTATCCAGCAAGGCTATCCTTGAGGATAGAAGGAGAAATAAAGAGTTTCACAGACAAAAAAAAAGCTGCAGGAGTTTAGCAACACTAAACCCATGCTAAAAGAAATATTGAAAGGGCTATTCTAAATAGAAAAGCAGCAGGATGCTACAGAAATGAGAAACACACAACTGGAAAGGTGATAACTCATGAATTACAAATAAAGTAAACATGAAATTATAAAAGAAGACATACAAATCACTGAGAGTGGGAGAGGGAGGCAGGGAAATATAGAATATTTTTTTCTTTCTTTTTTAAATTTTTTTAACAGTAGGATGGGTTTGAGATCATGTTACTATCAGTTTAATAAAAACAGTTATAGTAATGGGTTGATAGATTTACAAAAAAGGGTAACCACAAGCCAAAAATTTACAAAGGAGTCACAAAAATTAAATAAAATCTATGATAATACAAAGGAAAATTACCAAACCACAAAAGGAAGAAGAAAGGAACAAAGAGGATATACCAATTCAACTGCAAAGATAAGTTCAAAATGGCAATAAACACACATCTATCATTAATTACTGTAAATGTTAATGGACTAAATGCTCCAGTCAAAAGACACAGAGTGGCAGACTGGATAATAAAGCAAGAACCTTCAATATGCTGCATACAAGAGACCCACTTTAGGGAGAAGGACACATATAGATTGAGAGTGAAAGGATGGAAAAGGATATTCCATGCAAATGGAAAAGCCAAAAAAGCAGGCGTTGCAGTACTGATTTCAGACAAAATAGACTTTAAAACAAAGGCCATAAAGAAAGATAAAGAAGGACATTTTATAATGATTAAAGGAGTGATACAAGATGAGGATATTACACTCGTTAATATATATGCTCCCAATATAGGAGCACCTAAGTACATACAAGAATTACTAACAGAGATAAAGGGGGATATTGATGGGAATACAATCATAGTTGGAGATTTTAACACTGCATTAACATGACTAGACAGATCTTCCAGACAGAAAATAAACAAGGCAACAGAGAAATTAAATACTACAATAGAAAAACTAGATTTGGTGGATATTTTCAGAGCATTACACCCCCAAAAAATAGGATATACATTCTTTTCAAGTGCACATGGAACATTTTCCAGGATCGATCATGTACTTGGGCACAAAAGAAACCTCAACAATTTTAAGAAGATAGAAATTATCTCAAGCATCTTTACTGACCACAATGCCATGAAACTGGAAATCAACAACAGAGAAACAAAGGAGAAAAAAAGGAAAGCATGGAGATTAAACAATATGTTATTGAAAAAACAATGGATCAATGAGGAAATCAAAGCTGAAATTAAAAAATACCTTGAGACAAATGATAATGAAAGCACAACCACTCAAAACCTATGGGACACAGCAAAGGCAGTGCTAAGAGGGAAGTTTATAGCGATACAGGCCTTCCTCAAAAAAGAAGAACAATCTCAAATAAACAATTTAACCCACCACCTGAATGAATTAGAAAAAGAAGAACAAAAAGCCCCAAAAAGCAGCAGAAGGAAGGAAATAATAAAGATCAGAGAGGAATTAAATACAATAGAGATTAACAAGACCATAGAAAAAATCAACCAAACCAAAAGCTGGTTTTTTGAAAAAGTAAATAAAATCGACAAACCTCTGGCCAAACTCACAAAGAAGAAAAAAGAGAGAGCACAAATTAGCAAAATAAGAAAGGAAAATGGAGAAATTACAACAAACAAAATAGAAATACAGAATATCATACGAGAATATTATGAAAAACTATATGGAACCAAACTGGATAACCTAGAGGAGATGGACAAGTTTCTGGAAACATACTGTCCACCAAGACTGAATCAAGAAGAATCTGAACACTTGAACAATCCGATCACTAGAAAGGAAATAGAAATAGCAATTAAAAACCTCCCTACAAATAAAAGTCCAGGACCGGACGGCTTCACCGGGAAATTCTACCAAACATACAAAGAAGAACTCATACCAGTCCTTCTCAAACTCTTCCAGAAGACTGAAAAGGAGGGAATACTCCCAAACTCATTCTATGAAGCCACCATCACCCTGATACCAAAACCAGGCAAAGACACTACAAAAAAAGAGAATTATAGGCCAATATCACTGATGAACATAGACGCCAAAATCCTCACCAAAATTTTAGCAAATAGAATCCAACAACACATAAAAAAGATTATACATCATGACCAAGTGGGGTTCATCCCAGGGACACAAGGCTGGTTCAACATATGCAAATCAATCAGTGTAATACATCACATCAACAAGAGAAAGGACAAAAACCACATGATCATCTCAATCGATGCAGAAAAAGCATTTGATAAAATTCAACACCCATTTATGATAAAAACTCTCGCCAAAGTGGGTATAGAGGGAACATATCTCAACATAATAAAAGCTATATATGACAAACCTACTGCCAGCATAGTACTCAACGGTGAAAAACTCAAAAGCTTCCCACTAAAATCTGGGACAAGACAAGGATGCCCACTATCACCACTCCTATTCAACATAGTCCTGGAAGTCCTAGCCACAGCAGTCAGGCAAGAGAAAGAAATAAAAGGGATCCAAATTGGAAAAGAAGAGGTAAAAGTGTCATTATATGCTGATGACATGTTACTATATATAGAAAACCCTAAAAGGTCCACACAAAAGCTACTAGAGCTAATTGAAGAATTCAGCAAGGTAGCAGGTTACAAAATTAACGTTCGAAAATCAATTGCATTTCTTTACACTAACGATAAATCAACAGAATAAGAAAGTAAAGAAACAATCCCCTTTAAAATAGCACCCAAAGTAATAAAATATCTGGGAATAAATCTAACCAAGGAGGTGAAAGAATTATACACAGAAAACTATAAGCCATTGATGAAGGAAATTAAAGAAGACTTTAAAAAATGGAAAGATATTCCATGCTCTTGGATTGGAAGAATCAATATTGTTAAAGTGGTCACACTGCCCAAGGCAATCTACAGATTTAATGCAATCCCTATCCAATTACCCAGGACATATTTCACAGAACTAGAACAAATCATAATAAAATTTATATGGAACCATCAAAGACCTAGAATTGCCAAAGCATTACTGAAGAGAAAGAAAGAGGCTGGAGGAATAACTCTCCCAGACTTCAGACAATACTATAGAGCTACAGTCATCAAGACAGCATGGTATTGGTACCAAAACAGACATATAGACCAATGGAACAGAATAGAGAGCCCAGAAATGAACCCACAAACTTTTGGTCAACTCATCTTCGACAAAGGAGGCAAGAATATACAATGGAATAAAGACAGTCTCTTCAGCAAATGGTGTTGGGAAAACTGGACAGCAGCATGTAAAACAATGAAGCTGGAACACTCCCTTACACCATATACAAAAATCAACTCAAAATGGATTAAAGACTTAAACATAAGACAAGATACAATAAACCTCCTAGAGGAAAACATAGGCAAAACATTATCTGACATACATTTAAAAAATTTTCTCCTAGAAGAAATAAAAGCAAGAATAAACAAATGGGACCTAATGAAACTTACAAGCTTCTGCACAGCAAAGGAAACCAGAAGTAAAACAAGAAGACAACCTACGGAATGGGAGAAAATTTTTGCAAGTGAAACTGACAAAGGCTTGATCTCCAGAATATATAAGCAGCTCATACGACTCAATAAGAAAAAAATAAACAACCCAATCCAAAAATGGGCAGAAGACCTAAACAAGCAATTCTCCAAGGAAGACATACAAATGATCAAAAAGCACATGAAAAAATGCTCAATATCACTAATTATCAGAGAAATGCAAATCAAAACTACAATGAGGTATCACCTCACACCAGTCAGAATGGCCGTCATTCAAAAATCCACAAATGACAAATTCTGGAGAGGCTGTGGAGAAAGGGGAACCCTCCTACACTGCTGGTGGGAATGCAGTTTGGTGCAGCCACTATGGAAAACAGTGTGGAGATTCCTCAAAAGACTAGGAATAGACTTACCATATGACCCAGGAATCCCACTCCTGGGCTTGTATCCAGAAGGAACCCTACTTCAGGATGACACCTGCACCCCAATGTTCATAGCAGCACTATTTACAATAGCCAAAACATGGAAACAGCCTAAATGTCCATCAACAGGTGACTGGATAAAGAAGAAGTGGTATATTTATACAATGGAATACTACTCAGCCATAAAAACTGACAACATAATGCCATTTGCAGCAATATGGATGCTCCTGGAGAATGTCATTCTAAGTGAAGTAAGCCAGAAAGAGAAAGAAAAATACCATATGAGATCGCTCGTATGTGGAATCTAAAAAACAAAAACAAAAACAAACAAACAAACAAAAACAAAGCATAAATAAAGGACAGAAATAGACTCATAGACAGAGAATACAGACTTGTGGTTACCAGGGGGGTGGAGGGTGGGAAGGGATAGACTGGGATTTCAAAATTGTAGAATAGACTACACTGTATAGCACAGGGAAATATACACAAAATGTTATGATAACTCAGAGAGAAAAAAATGTGACAATGAGTGTGTATATGTCCCTGAATAACTGAAAAATTGTGCTGAACACTGGAATTTGACACAACATTGTAAAATGATTATAAATCAATAAAAAATGTTAAAAAAAAAAAAATAATGATTTATGAAACTTAGATGCTTTTTATCCGAGGGAGGCGAGGAATAATAGTCGGGGTAGGACTGCAGATGTGAGATTCCATGATTTGCTTCCTTTTCATATACTTTGTGAAGGAAAAGGTTAACACCAATAGATAAGCTTTCTAGGCTTGAACAGTGCCTGCTTTCTGAACAAGAAGAGCTGCAATCCCATTAAAATGTCTGGCTGCTAATGAAACCTCAGGGCCTGGCTTTGGATAGTTGGTTTGATGGCACAGGTTATATATTGTTGTAGCTAAGACACTGAGTCCTGTTGGGGATGGGAAGTATAAAAATTAAGTAATGATACATTTCCTGACGAAGCAGTGGGAGAGAGGCTGCAGGCTGGATTGGCAGCGCATCAGGGGCTGCCTGTCTTCTCCCCAGTTGCAGGGGATTGAGAGGAACCGTCTACAACCCAGTGTTCTCCTGTGTCCCGGGACTTAGGCACAGAGGGCACTGAGAAGCCTAGAGAACTAGTGTTAATCACAGGTCCCTGGGTGCCTGGGTGTGTCTGGAACCACTTAATCACATCCCTCAATTCCGCCCCCCCCCCCCACATCTCTGGAACCAGATGAGAACAAAAGGCAGGAGACGGCAGAGCTCTGTTACTGATAAAGCCGGGTGGACATTGTGCCTTGGGTGTGCAGCAGTCAAGGACTGTCTGAAGTTGCCTCACTCACACGCTCCGCCCTGCCACCACAGGGGCAGCGCCTGCCTGGTAAGCTCACCTGGGGATGGAGAGCAGACCACGGTGCACCCCTCTGTGGGCAGGCAGAGGTGAGAGAGAAGCATGGTTGAAGCTCGGCACGCTGGGGACTTCCTCCCAACTCTCATGTCCCCGGAGACACCCCCCTCCCCAGCATGAAGAGAGATGAATATTGAGAAATGAGGTGGGGCCAGAGAGGTTGGGGAGTATTACTCCCTTCACCTTCCCTGTTGGGAACATCAGATCATGGGAAGGAAGTTTCTGCTAACATGGAGAGAGTAATGATCAGCATAGCTGCAGGAAAAAAGCAGACATGTTTCTGTATGTTCTAAAATGACTTTTTATCATACAAGAGTTACACATGCAAGGTAGAAAACATATAAACTGTGTATAAGCAAAATGAAGGAAATCAGTCTCACTTATTTTCTCACTAGCCCAAGGTAATGACTGTTAACATTGTGGTGTGATCTTTCCTGTGTGTGTAACAAAAATACAGCATGTATACTATTTTATATCTCACCTCTTTTCACTTAACAGTATCATAAATTTTAATAAATCTAGAAAATGATGCTTAGGAATTTATCAAACTAAAACTTTTCTTATTTTCAGCTTCTTTGTATGTAAGAAGACTTGCTTTCAACTAGTTGTAAGATTAGTGTATGAATATACACGTGTGGGATTTAGAGTAAAATCCAGCCTTCACGGTATTAGTGTGTATCAGTCAGGGTTTGTAGATGCAAGAAATAGCAAGCGACGCTGGCTGACCAAGCAGAAAAGTTGCTGGTTTGCTCACAGAATTGACGGGGGACCTGGAGAGCTGGGTGAAGGTTGAGCCTCCCAAACAGCACCCAACACCAAAGCCTCAGAACTGGTCTGACGAGAAAATGCCACCTTTTCTGAGCTCTTAATGGCACACGACTCCTTGTGCCAGGACCTTAACTTTTTTTTGTCTGCTTTTTTTTTAATTGAACTATAATTGATCTGCAACACTATGCTAGTTCCATAACATAACCTTGCAAAATGATCGCCCAGGACCTTAACTGTATCACAACTGCTGGCCCCACCATCACTGAACGTACCTCTGTGTCAGGTACTCAGCCAAGTGGCCCTGACCTCTTCTGCCACCACTGAAGAGAAAGCGAGCTCCCCTTCCTCCTCTTTCTCATCATGAGCGCCTGCGTCTGCCTCTGTGCTCATTTGCCTGGTTGGCAGAGCCCAGGTCATATGCCTTTTGTCGAGCTGCAGAGGAAACTAGGCAAGCAGGTATCTGTTGTTGTTTTTCTCTCTCAGGTTCTTCGCCTAACCTAGACTCGTAAAGTGGTGAACTCACCAAACGCAGAAAGAAGTTCAGGCCGTGGGTAGCCAAATGAAAGAAAAATGTTTTGCATGTGTTATGTTGTTATGAGTCCTTACTTTGATGTTTCAAATAACTAACCAACTTCCTGTGCTGTTTATGTTGGAGCAATTGACTTCAATTCTTTTGGCTCCTGTGGCTTGGACAAGTTATAGTCTTTCTTACTTGCCTATGCCACACATAAGATGAAAAATGCTTTGGAAACAGTAAAGAACATAAAAGGTATTGTGATTCAGCCCCTCAACCGATGTCTTTATTTCTCCTTTGCAGTCCAACCCCAATCTGAAACTGTCTTGAGGATTACCCTGCATCTCCTAATAAATAATCCAGCGACTTCTGGCCTGACTCTTTGGCAGCACGTGCCACCTCTCCCCTCCCCACCACCCTAGTCCCATCCCCACACACACTTCTAGTCACTTTTCCAATCCAGACATATTCTTCCTCCCCTTTTGTTTTCCAGGATTCCATTTCTAGAGCCCTATTCAGGCCCTACTCAGAATAAAACTGGCTTCCAAGGGGCTTCACCATTAGGACTCTCAGTTTCCATCCAGCGTTACTTCACAGTTCTCAACAGACATCCTCAACTTCCTCTACTCAAACCAGTTACTTCTGGTCTCCCAAGCATGGCCATCCCCCAGGCTTTGCTCACATTGAGTCCTATTCCTGGAATGTCTTCCCCCATCTGCCTCTGTGAAGGCATTCTCCACTCTTTTAGTTCTAGACCTCTGTTGTATCTATACTAATTTCTCATTTTATATTTTGTTATATTCTCCTTTTTTCTTGGAGATCTTGACAAATGTCATATCAAATTTTTTTAAAAAGAACTATCTTTTGGTTTTTGTTAATTTAAACATTTTGTCTTTGTAGTTTTCTAATTTACTAATTTATTTTTACCTTAATTATTTCCTTCTTTTTATTAATATGGATTTGCTCTGTTTTTTTTCTGAACTTTTTTATTTGAATGCTTAGCTCATTTATTTTTAAACTTTTTTTGTTTCCTGATGTTTGTACTGAAAATTTTAAATTTTCCTGTTAATGCTGTTTTAGCCACATCTCCATATTTTCACATGTAATGTTTATTTACATTCTAATTCAGTTCTAAATATTTTTTTCTCCATTTTTGAAGGTCTTTTATATGCAACCTCTTTCCTAACACCTCCTCAGTCACACATCTAGAATCTATTTTACTTTACTCTCCTTGACTTTGAGAGTTTTTTTTCCCCTTCTCAGTATCTGTATAATCTACCTTTTTGGTTATCTGTGTGGATGTTTTAATCCCTGCAATGAACAGTCTGTCCCTTGGCCAAGTCTAAAGACTGTATATTGTTCATCTCTTCTGGCTCCAGCCCCCAGTATACTGCAACAATAGTATGTGCTTACTATTATTAAATTGTCTGGAACAAAGGCTTCTATTTTTAGTCCCTGTGTACTGAGTGATCAATCAGTAACTCTCAGTCTACAGGCACGTGTTAAGCATCGTTTGTTTACAAGTTTCTGTGCAGAGTCCGATGGGTGAGTCTAAAGAAGCTTGAAGGTCCCAACTAAGACATGGTCAGGTTGGAAAGAGAAGGATGGGCTTGCTTTAACTCTAGAAATAAAACTCTGTGGTGAGGACATTTGGATCTTATCGACAGGGAAAGCCAAACCGAAGCTGCCAGAATGTGATTAAATGGCTAAGGAGGAATTGAGTTGAACCTCTTATTGAGAACTAACAGCAGAATTTGGGGGGATGGAAAAAAAAACTAGGTCAGCATTGAAAGAGTTTAAAATACTGGCATCATCATGGTAGGAAATCTCCCCCATGGGATATTATCAATGGGGATAAATAGACTATGATGGTGGTCACTGAATCAAAACGGGTATGTAAAAATTAATACTTTTTTCAACAATTATTTATGGAACATTAACTCTGTGCCTAATACCAAGAGTCCTACAGTAGGGAACATAACAGTTCTTATGTTCATGAAACTTACATTCTAGTGGAGAAAACTGGATCAACATGTGTGTGTGTGTGTGTGTGTGGTTTTTACAGTGCTCTGAGGACAGATAAAGCAGAGTAATGGCAAAGAATATGGCATATGGGTTGCTGTTTTAGATGTGCTGGCCACAGAAGGCCTGACCATTTGAGCAGAGGCGTGATGAAGTGAGGGAGTCAGCCTTGTGAAAATCTGTGGGAAGAGCCTTCTAGACAAAGATACAGCAAATGCAAAGGCACTGAGGCCAGGAGCCTGGTTGGAGTCCTTGGGAGTAACAAGAGGCTGATGGACAATTGTATGAAAAGTGTATTCAGTATCAGCTCAGGTAGGGCCTCATAGGTCAGAAAGCTGATCCCCTTCCTAGAGAGTGGTCTCCTAGGCCATCCCTGCTCACTGGACATCGGGACCTGGGATGTGAGCTCTACATCCGTAGCAAAATAGACCTCCAGATGAATCAATTCAGTTCTTTCTCCTGAGAATTTGGATGTGAAACTTTATAAAGCAGGGTGGGGCCAGCCATGTTTGGCTCATGTTTCTGGAACAAGAAAGTGAAGAAGCATGAGGTACATATGACTGGAAAGAAACAGATATTAGAAACCACTGGGTCTTGAGGGGGAGAGGAGATGTGCCAGTTCCTGGTCTCACGCCTTCCTGAGGTCAGCTGTATTTCCTGTTTTCATATTCCATAAAATACCCATGTCCTTGTTAGTAAATTCACATAGTACCTTAGCCAACTTGAGTGAATTCCTGTTCTCTCAAGCCAGTCGTTGCTGACGCAGACACTTTGCCTCGTGAGAGGTATCGAAAAGGGGCTGTTGACGTGGAGGAGGGCAAGGTCACTGGATCTGGGCAGGTGAAGAGAGACCTCATAGGAGCTCATGGGCCTCAAAAAATGAAACGTCTGTAGGCACCTAGGGAAGTATTTTCAGTGTTCATAATGTTTCCTTCACAACTGACTGTTACCCTCTTTGTAAAAATTGAGGTGGGATGTACATACAATAAAATCCATCTTTGTATACTATTTGATGAGTTTTAACAAGTACATGCAGTTTTGTAACTACCACCAAAACCAAGAGACAGAACATTTATGTCACCCCAAAAAGTTTTCTTGTACCCCTTTGTGGTCAATCTCGTCACTTCACCCTCAGCCCCTGGCAACCACAGCCTGTTTTCAGTCTCTGTCATTTTGCTGTTTTTACGAATGTCATATAAATGGAATCGTACAATGTATAATCTTTAAGTCTTGCTTTTTCACTTAATTCATTTAGGATTAATCCATGTTGTTGTATGGATCAGTAATTCCTTTTTTGATCATTTTATTTTTAATCCTATTATATAGACATATAATTTGTTTATCCATTCACCACTTGATGTGCATTTTGACTTTTTCCCATTTTTTTACTATTACAAATAAAAACTACTAAGACTATTCTCATATAAGGTCTTTGTATAGACATTTACTTTTGTTTTTAGGAGGGTAAATCCTTAAGCGTGGGATTGCTGGATCATACATAAGTATATGCATAATTTGATAAGAAACTGCCCATACTAGAGTTCTCCAGAGAAACAGAACCAATAGGGTATGTATGTAGAGAAAGTGACAGACATTTATTTTAAGGACTTGGTTTATATAATTCTGGAGTTTTGGTAAGACCAAAATCCGCAGGGTAGGCAGCAGTCTGGAGATCTAGGAAAGAGTTGCAGTTTGAGTTGAGAGGCAGTCTGCTGGCAGAATTTTTTCTTGCTTAGGGGAGGTCAGTTTCTGTTCTCTTAAGGCCTTCAACTGGTCGGATGAGGCTCACCCATGTTATGGAGAAATGATCTGTTTCACTTCAAGTCCACTGATGTAAATGTTATTCTTTTCCATAAAACATCTCCATAGAACATTGAGAATAATGTTTGATCAAATATCTGGATACTGGGGCTCAGCCAGTTTGACACATAAAGTTAACCATCACACTCTTTTCCAAAATGGCTGTACCATTGTGATTTTTCCATCAGCAGTATATGAGAGTTCCAGTTGCTCTGCATCCTTGCCAACACTCAGAATTTCTAGTCTTTTTTATTTTAGGCACCCTAATTGAGTTATAGAGCTAATTCATTGCATTTCTCTGATGACTATTTGGTTGAGTATCTTTTCATTTTATCGGCCAATTATATGTCATCTTTAGGAAAGTGTCTGTTCAGATCTTTTGCTTATGTTTTTAGTGGGTTATTTGTGTTTTATTATTTTTGAGCTGTAAAAGTTGTTTTTATTCTAGGTGCAAGTCATTTAGCATATATGTGTTCTGCAAATATTATCTCCCAGTCTATGACTTGTCTTATTGTCTTAACAATGTCGTTCAAAAGATAGAATTTTTAAATTTTGATGAAGCCCAAATTATCAAAATTTTCTTTTATACTTTGTGTTTCTGGTGTGCCCTGTTTAAATCTTCTCTTAGCCCAAGATAACATAGGTTTCTCCTATGTTTTCTTCCAGAAGTTTTATATAGCTCTAGCTCTTACATTTAGGTCTCCAACCCATTTCAAGTTTTTGTTTTTATTTTTATTGAGTTATAGTCAGTTTACAATGTTGTGTCAATTTCTGATGTACAGCACTATTTCAAGTTAATTTTTGTATATAATGAGGCTTAAGGACCAAGGTTCTTTTTTCATATATGAATATCCAGTTGTTTCAGTGCTACTTTTTGAATACACTATTTTCCCCCATTGAATTATCTTAACACTTCCATCAAAAATCAACTTACTATATACGGTAGAATCTATTTCTGGACTCTGTTTTGTTCCATTGATCTATATGTCTATCCTTATGTCAATACCATATTGTCTTGATTACTGTAGCTTTATATTGTCTTGAAATCAAGTACAATTGACCCGTGAAGAGTGTGGGGGTTAATCCATCAATAACTTACAGTCAGCTTTCCAGATCCAAGGCTCCTCTGTATCCACAAAGACAACCAACCTTGGACCATGTAATACTGTAATATTTACTATTGAAAAAATCCACATATAAATGGACCCAAGCAATTCAAAGTTGTGTTGTTAAGGTGTCAACTATAGTGTTAAATCTCCAACTTTGCACTTCCATATATATTTTAGAATCAGGTCCTTGGTACTTCCATACTATTAGGATCCACTTGTCAATTTCTACAGAAAAGTCTGCTGAGATTTTGATTGGGAAGATTGAAGCTGTAGATCATTTCACAGATGACTGACATCACATCTCAGTATTGACATATTGAGTTTTCTAACCCATGAACATGGTATATTTCTCCATTTATTTAATTCTTTCTTAGTTTTTCTCATCACTGTTTTATAATTTTCAATGGACATTTTGTAAATTTATCCTATATCATGTGTTTCATATATCCTTTTTTTATTGACTATAGTCAGTTTACAGTGTGTCAATTTCTGGTGTACAACATGTTTTAGTCATGCGTATACATACATATATTCATTTTCATATTTTTCATCATAGATTACTACAAGATATTGTATATAGATCCTTGTGCTATACAATATAACTTGCAGTTAAGGTTTGCAAATGTTGAACTCCCAGTTTATCCCTTCCCACTCCCTTTCCCCCTGGTAACCAGGAGTTTGTTTACTATGTCTGTGAGTCTGTTTCTGTTTTGTAAGTAAGTTCATTAGTGTCTTCTTTTTTCTTTTTTTAATCCCACATATAAGTGATATCATATAATATTTTTCTTACTCTTTCTGGCTTACTTCACTTAGAATGATTATTTCCAGGTCCATCCATGTTGCTGCAAATGGCATTATTTTATTAATTTTTATGGCTGAGTAGTACCCCAGTGTATAAATATACCACAGCTTCTTTATCCAGTCATCTTCCAATGGACATTTAGGTTGTTTCCATGTCTTGGCTATTGTATGTAGTGCTGCTGTGAACATTGGGGTAATTTCAGCTTCCATTTGTTCATTGCTGGCATGTAAAAATGCAGTTGATTTTTGTGTATTGGTTTTGTATCTTGTGACCTTGCTAACTCAATTATTAGTTTTATAACTTTGATATAGTCTTTGGGATTTTTTTATGGATAATTATGTCATCTGTAAATAAAGAAATTTTACTTCTTTACTTCTTTTTCTGGCTGTATTACACTGGCTCAGATCCTCAGTATTGAATAGAAGTAGAGAAATGATCATTCATCATTGAGTGTGATGTTAGCTGTATGTTTTTCAGAGATGCCCTTCATCAAGTTCCCTTCTATTTCTAGTTTGCTGAGAGTTTTCATTGGGAATGGGAGTTGAATTTTGTGAAATGCTTTCCTGTGAGTTGATTGCATGGCTTTTCTTTGTTAGTCTGTTGGTATGGTGAATTAATTACATTAATTGATTTGTGAATATTGGAATATATATTTGTGGAATCTTTAGCATTTTCTATATAGAGTATTATATCATCTGCACATAGTGACAATTTTACCTCTTCTCTTCTTTTTCTTGTTTGATTGCTGAGGCTAGGATTTCCAGTACTATGTTGAATAGAAGTAGGGAGAGTGTCCTGTCTTGTTTTGTTTCAGATTTTAATAGGAAGGCTTTCAGCTTTTCACCATTGAGTATTATATTGGCTATGGGTTTGTCATAAATGACTTTTATTATGTTGAGATATGTTCCCTCTACACCCACTTTGGTGAGAGTTTTTATTATGAATGGATGTTGAATTTTTCTGCATCTGTTGAGATGATTATGTGGTTTTTGTCTTTTCTTTTGTTGATGTGGTGTATCATATTGATTGATTTGCATTTGTTGAACCATCCTTGTGACCCTGAAATGAATCCAGCTTGATCATGGTGTATGATCCTTTTTATGTGTTGTTGGATTCACTTTGCTAAAATTTTTTTGAGGATTTTTGCATCTATGGTCATAAAAGATATTGACCTGTAATTTTTTTTAATAATGTCTTTGTCTTGTTTTGGTATCAGGGTGATAATGTTTTCATAGAATAATTTTGGGAGTGTTGCCTCCTCTTCAGTCTTTTGGAAATGTTTGAAAAGATTAGGTATAAGTTCTTTGTATGTTTGTTAGAATTCCTCGTTGCAGCCATCCAGTCCTGGACTTTTGTTTGCAGGGATTATTATATATTCTGTTTTACCTATGAAGATCGGTCATTCAGATTGCCTGTTTCTTCCTGATTCAATTTTGGCAGACCGTATGTTTCTGGAAGCTTGTCCATTTCTTCTGGGTTTTCCAGTATAACTGTTCATAAAATTTTCTTTTTTTTTTTTTTTATTTCTGCAGTATCAATTGTTATTCTGTTGACCTTTTTAAAGAACCGACTTTTGGTTTAATTGATTTTTCTCTATTCTGTTAGGCTTTGAGATACTAGTTCCTCATCTCTTAAAATCTATGCTCTAATATGATCAACATAAAATCTTATTTCCCTAGAAGATGCCCAGAATACTTTTAAAGAATTTTTTTCCATCCTCCGGACACTCTACACCAAATCCTACCTAAAAGTCACATATCTTCCATGTATATCTAGAATCTAGTATGAGTTGATCAGGCTTTTCTTGAAGCAGAATGGCGAGATGGCTAAAAAAAAAATCACATAATTTCTGGAATCATGTCCTGGATCCACCAGTTACTAGCTATGTAGCCTTGGGGAAGTTACTTCCCCTCTTGTGAGAAACAGGGATAATAATACTTGTTCCTATGGTTGTTATATTATATGCATAAATTATTCAGCATAGAACCTGGCATTAGGTAAGAAATCAATAAATGTTGACTTCATAGTATTATTATATACATTAAATATTTTTCAATTTCCAAGTATAAACTTATATTATTAATATAATTTGCAAAAACTTGCAAATTTTATAGATCCCAACAATCCTAAACTTCCCCCAAAGGGTGCTGTGCCTCATTTGAGGATTACTATTGTAAGTTTTCCAAATTTTCTTTATTTCCCAAATGTGAGGGCTCACAGTAAATTTTATTATTTCCCAATCAAAAATACCATATTCTAAAATTGTACTAGTTCCCTAATAATTTTAAAGCAGTTTGTTTATTTACATATGCATATAGGACATGTTTGTCTATGTATGTGTGTATAATGGTTTAAGAAGTTGTACATATACATGCTGTGCAAAATAGCCTGGTATCAAATCTGAATAAAGCTTGTTATTGATATTTTCTGTTCTCTCTCTTCCCTTTATAATTTATTTATTGAAAAAACGAGGTCAATTTTACCGTAAGTTGTCCCAGAGTCTGGATTTTGTTGACCGTGCCCTGTGGTCTCATTTAACGTGCTCTCTGGTCTCTGCATTTTGTAAAAACTGATAGTCAGATCTAAAGGCTTCATCAGATTGTTTTCATTTTTTTTTTTTTGCAAGACCATTTTATAAATGGGTTTTCCTAAATCTATTAATTTATTGGGCATTATAAAATGATGACATTCTAATTTTATCATTTCCCCATTTATTTGATGAATGTCTTCCAGAAAGAGAAATTTCCCCTTGTCAGCTCTCTGTTTACTTTTAAGTACAGTTCATACTGAAAAGGCAGGCTAATTGCTTGATTCTTTTTCTTTGTTTAACCATTTTCAAAATAAGGAGTTGGTTTGCTCACACCCTCCAGTGGTAACCAGTGAGAAGAAGGTTGTATTGTTACTGTTGACTTTAGTGCCATGAATTTAAACACATTTCATGTGTGTTCATCCATTACAGTTTGGCCAGTAGGCTCCTGGAGTCTTTGGAGATAATCCTAGTAGCCTTTGATAGCTCCCTTGCTTCTGGTATGATGAGGTATTCCAGGTTGATCTTTGACATTTCCTGCTCCAATCTTGGAATCAACCATTTCTCCTAAGAACCCTGGTTTCTTTTAGAGAGAAATGGTAAAGACCACAATCCATTGGGGCTACTCATTGCTACTAGGTTGCTCATTATTTCTAGACCAGTTTAATTGGAAGTGTTGGGAAATGTGTATTTTGTTACAAGGTAAAATCCATCATGAGTTCATACTGATCCTTCCCATTCAAATTCAACACTACAGGGTAATAACTAACTTTTAAAAGAGAAAGTTTTTTCATAGACCATACAACTTCCATGAGTGTTGAAACCTCAGTTAAGAATAGATGAAAGTAATATTATAAAAATAACTTCTAATTGCAAAATAGAGGGGTTTTTTGCATTTATGACTAATAAAATGATTTAGTGCAAGTGGTGGGAGCAGAAAATTGTATTATCATAGAAATGGAAACCTCTAGAAATTCTACAGTTCTGTCCCTGAGAATAGAGTATGGACTCCCCTCCTGTTTGAGAAGCCCTGTCCTAGGCTAAATCTTTACATTATTCTCTTACGATTTCATTAAAGGTTAAACCTTTTTATCTTTTTTCCATTAGCCTTCTGAATGGGCCCTGAGGCATCTGAAGTAAGATTTTCCCTATCTCTGCTGATTTTTCCTTAGACTGCTTCCAAGATTGTCTTTCCTTAGTAAACATTTGACTAACTTTTAATCACTTTAGAGTCTTCTGCTGACTAGAAACTGGAGATTCTTTACACTGTTTAAACCCACCCTCCCACATACCCGCATGCACACACGCAAAAACCAACTGTTTTATCTCATACTCATAAATGAAGAGAAGGCCAGGGGCAAGGGCTTTATTATGCACTTTACAGAGTATTCACTTGAGTGTTTTATCCATAAAGCTACATCCCCTAGTGCATCTGAAATATGATTCTCTGTACAGGAATCTGATTTGCACGCAGCTCTTCAGCAGAATCTCTCTTGAGTCAATAAAATTACTGCTCATCAGTTGTGTTGTGTTTTGGGAGAAACAACACCATCTTCAGAGGCTGCCAGTGCTGCTCAGTTGTGGATTTTGCAGGAGGGCATTCATGGTAGTGTCGTAATTTATGAAATATGGGCCATACTTGAACAACATAGTCAGCCTGATTTTCCTGACTTTTCTTTCTCTGTCTCATGTGTCCTGGCTCTTCCTCCTATGTTACATATCTCTTCTCTGGCTCCATTTTTAGACCCATTATCCATTTTTTCCTAAAAAAGGTCATTTCAGGATTATTGTTCATAATCTTCATTTTTAATATGTCAGTACTGAAGATCTTAATATTTTACATCACTTTTGCTCTGAAGTCTCTTGCATCCCCATTAAACTGACAGAAAGTGTCATACAAGACAAACATCTTCTCTGCATGAGAACTTCTCTGTTTTAGAACTGCCTCTTAGCCTGGGTCTGCTGCTCCAGGGTATTGAAACATGCTTTACCCATTTTATCTGCTTGGGCCAGTGGTTTACCACTAAAGTGGCCCGCAAACATTTATTAATTTTCTCATGTACGGTATGACCTACAGATGCAACTAATGATTAATTTATGTTGTGACACTGAAAGCTGCTACTAGTATCACCTAAAACTTAAGCTCCTGGTTACAATGAAGAGCTACAGCCCCGGAGCATTCCGCATTACTGCTGGCTTGATTGTTAACGGGGAGAGCTCCAGGGGGTATAGGCCAGCTTGGAAAAGATGAGGTAGTGTTAGAGAAACTTGTACTGGAACTTGTTCTCAAGGGCATGGTAGCCAATGCCTCGGTGGACTGAATGTGGATGAAGAGGAAACTCTGATCACTGGAGAGATGCTTTGTCAACAAGTCCTTTTACCCTGTACGTTGTCAAAGGAAATAACATTTACCTGACCAGAAGGTCAGTGAGGAGAGTAAATGCTGAGAGGGGTGGGGTCCCCCACTGTGCCTTCTGTGTAAGTATCTGGCTCGAATGACAAGAGTTTGAAGTGGTGTATGTGCTTCGGGTGAGTCTCAGCCTCCTGGCTCCACTGCTCTTCTGCCACAGGTATCAGGTGGTCAGGGTGCGACTTTTCCTTCTGCCTTTGCGTGGCCGTATGTTCCTAAACTTGATTTACTTGTCAGTCTGGGTCTTAATAGGAAACAATCTGGTAAGTTAGGGTGGTTTGATGAAGGGACTGCTTAAAACCACATGTTCAGGGTTAAGGAAAACAACAAGAGATGGTGAGACATTCTGGGGCTGGCCGCAGTGGGGAGCCGTTACCCCATCACCTCCCTCTAGGCCTGCAGGGGCCAGGAGAAGGAGGGTTACCAAACCCAGGAGAGAGTACTGGGGGCTGTAAGAGGGCGCAGCCTGGCAGGAGCTGTGGCCTTTGGGAGAGGTGACCTAGGAGAGTGGGAACTAGAGGAACAGACACCCAGAACTCACCTCCCTCTGTCCTTTCTCCTGCTGATGCCTCCCATTGGCTGAATCCAACCAGAAGCCAGAGAATAAGGAAACCCATTGAGGCAGAAGGTCAACCTTGGAACACAGAACAGAGGGAGAGGAGATCCAGAGAGGCCCAATGCGAAATATCTAACAGCATCTATTTCCTATGATGTATACAAATGTGGATTGTTCTATAAGGAAAATGACAAGTATAAACAAATAATGCAGGCGTCCGATGTTCAATCACTTTGTGGGTTTGAAGTGAGAACTCCAATAATAGCTGGGCTGAAAATAGTAGTAGTTGTTATCAGTGTTCTCATCTTAATGTTTATTAGGAGCTTGCTTTGTGCCAGGTACTGTTCTAAATACTTCATCTATATTAATTTGTTTAATTTTCAAAACAGTCCCCTGAGATACATACTGCAATTAGTTGCATATTGCAGTTGAGGCAAATGAAGCCTAAGGAGCTTAAGGTGTCTGCCCGCAGTCTCACAGCTAGGAATTGGAGAGCTGCGTGCCTGCCCTGCACTGCCTCTTACTCATTAAAGCCAAAGTACACAAAATACATCTGATGTGACAGAACGGGGTGGTAGTGTTCAATAATGATGACTATATTTGCTTCCAGTTGTTAACTGGAGGAGATTTTGTATGTTAGAAATCTCTTCCCACACTTGAGAATTTTAGGTCCATAAGGCAAAGTTCATGTGTTTGTGAATCATTAGCAGTGACCCCATCTGGAACAATTTAGTGATGGCTTTTCTCTCTCCTCCCTTTAACGTTATTTTTCTTTCCTCTGTTATTCAGACAAAAGGTACTCTATTTGAGCCTCAGAAAGATAGTAACAACAGAATTGCATCAACCAAGTGCCAGGCTCTGGCCGGAGAATTTGAGAAGGATAAATCGTTTGATCATCATAACAGCCCGGCAACGCAGCTGTTAAAGTCCCTATTTTATAGGCAAGAAGACTGAGTCTTGCAGACATGGTTTCTTGCTCAAGGTCACACAGTTAGGAAATGCAAGTCCCAGTCTCACTTGCTCTGGTTCTGCCTTTGCCACCACAGTGTCTCTCAGAGACTAAGTCACTTGCCCCAGGCCAAGGCCAGCAAGGCTGGTGAACAAGCTTTCACTTGACCAAAGCCCCTAAGCACTTTTCCCCTGAACGCCTGCATTCATTTATGGAACATTCCCAAGATGAGAAACTGAGGAGAGCCCAGAGATTCAGGAGAAAGTGAGGATGGCTGTGGGGTCATGGAGAGAGGAGAGTGTTTCTAGAAAGAGAGCATGGTCACCTATACCAAAGGCAGCAGAAAGTCAGATAAGTTAAGGACAAGTGTCCCTTGGATTTGGACATGTGGAGAGCCATTGGTGACTTTAGCAAGAGCAGTGTTAGGAGGTAGATCCAATTAGAGTGAACTGAAGAGGGCAAGGGAGGACCAGGAGGTGGAGGCAGCATGTCTGGACTTTTCTTTGGAGACACTTGGCTGGGAGAGATGAAGAAATTGAGTGGCAACCAGGAGGGTAGGATGGTTCTTTAAAGATAGGAGGTGATAGAATGTGTTTGAAACTGATAAACAGGACCTGCAGACAAGGCAAGGATAACAGTGTAGCAGAGAAGTGGAACAATTGAGGGTCAAAAGTGACCTTTTAAACTTAATTCTACAGGAACTTGCCCCATCTCCTTGATTGTTATGCCCAGTCAGTCTCGTTTTCTTTCTGGTCCTCCACACTAAACTCAGTCCTGCCTGAGAGCGTTTGCATTGGTGGTTCCCTCTCCCTGGCATGCTATACTCCCAGATCTTTCTATGTCTGGCTCCTCCTTGACACAGAAATCTCAGCTAAAATACCATATCTTCAGAAACGACGTCCCTGGCCACTCATCTAAAGTTGTCCTCTGTGCCTCTGTCCAGTCACTCCATCCTAACCCTGTGCTACCTCCTTCATAGCACGTTTCCTCTTCATGTCTGCTCAGAAGCCATCTTATCCGTGCCTACCCTGACTGCCCCGTTTAGAACTGTGACCCATTGCCCCTCCACATACACCTTCTACTTACCTTTATCCTGCTCTTTTTCTTTAAACACAGCATGCATCACCTTTTAACACAGGATATAACTTACCTACTTATCATGACTTGTTATTATCTCTTTCCCCTGCTAGAACGTGATCTCCATGAGAGTGGGAATCTATGTTTTGTCCACTGATGAATCTCTAGTCCTGGAACCCTGCCTGGCAAGGACTAGGACTTCTCCAGTACCTTCACTCGAATTGATGTAACATTACCTTGGTCTGTTGTTGGCTTGCTTGTTAATGATTTGTCTCCCAGCTAGAATGCAAGTAGGGAGCTTGTCAGCCTTGTTTGTCAGTGTTATTAACCCCAGCACTGGAGCTACCACTAGTATGTAGAAGGTGCTCAGTAAATATTTGTTGAATGATTGGTGGTGACATTCCCTGACTTGACTGAACTCCCAGACTTGAGACTTTTGATTTTCCTTAAGCACAACTCAACCAAGACACTCAACCTGGACTGTCAGTTTCCAGACCTTTGCTATGCTTTGTTCCTCCAGAAATTTCTGAAACTTTGACATCTGCAATAACACAAAATATGGATTCTAACTCCACTTTATGCAACATGTCGTCATTATGTGGGTGATATTATGTCTGTTTTTATTTCTTAATACCTATAGATGCTTAATAAATACTACTCAAAATGTAAGATTAATCATGAACTATTAGCACAAGAAGGAATCTTGGAGATTATCTAAATCTGTATTATGATATCAGGAGTTGGACTAACATTAACATCAGCTGTCTAATCATGTGCAGTAAAAATTCAACTAAGAACTAAATATTCCAAATATTAGCTAGAAAACCTTGCCATTCACCAAATACCTGACCCTGACATTAAAAAGCGAAGGAGAGGAATCCTGTTAGAATCCTGAATGTATAATGGATATATTTAAGAGTTGTAATTGGTTTCCATTCAGACTTTTGCTGCAGTTTTTGCATTTATACTCCACTTATTATAGGGACTACATATTCTAAAGATACCCTTTGTATAGTTTTATATAAGCAACCTTATGTGATTAATTTTTGAAGTTGTCATCTTATAAAAAAGGTATGAAGAAATTATTGAAAGTCTAAGAAATGTAATTAAGAATTAACATAGGTAGAGATTAACACATGAAGCTTTACAGCCCTGTAAAAACACCTTTGAAGCAGAAGGCCACATTAGGCATCCTTTCTTTTATAATTCACTTTTATTCCAGAACTATGATGTGAGCTCATAGGTTCTGAGATTTAATGAAAATTTATTGCAAAAACATGAACTATAGGCAGATGAAGACAAATTGGTTGTGTCTCATTGTTCTGCATTTCCAGGAATTTTAAGTAAAGCTACTTAGAAGTTCCCTGTATAGTATAATAAGATTTTAGAACATGTCACTATGCCCATTATTTTTCATTGTCTGCTTAAGAAGCTGCTCTAGTTAATAAGCTTTCCATCGTAGGACCCAGAACATCTAAGAGGCTAATAAGCATCCTATGGAAAGGTTGACACAAGGCTCAGCTGGCTCTGTCCAGCTCTGCCTGAATATTTCTTCCTAGGATTATCTGCGGCGGGGGGGGGGGGGGGGGAGTTAGTAAAGAACTCTGTAGCCAGACTTAGAATGACCCTGATTCCTCTTTAGGATGGGCAGAGAAGGACTTGTCTCATTTCTCCTCTCAGAGATTAGTTTTCTGTTTCTGCAATAACTGATTACCACAAACTTGGCAGCTTGAAACAACACACGTTTCTTATCTCATGGTTGCCATGGACCGTGGTTCTGGGCACAGCTTTGCTCAGTCCTCTGTTCAGGGACTCACAAGACAGCAATCAAGGTGTCCACCAGCTGTGTTCTCACTTGGAGGCTTGACCAGGGAAAGATCTGCTTCCATGTTCTCTCGGGTCATTGGGAGAATTTATTTCCTTGGGGCTATATGACTGAGGGCCCAGCCTTTGCTAGTGTTGAACTGGAGTCCACCCTCAGCTCTTTGCCACGTGGACTGGCATGGAAGGTGGCTTCATCAGGCTAGCAGGGAGAAGCTCTCATTATGTTATGGTCTGGGAGTGACTTTCTGTCACCTTTGCCGTGTTCTGTTGGTTAGGAGCAAGTCAACAGGTCATGCCTGCACTCAAGGGGAGGGGATTACACAGAGGCATTAAGAGGAGAAGGTGGCAGCACTGGGGTCAATTTGGGGTCTGTCTGCCATGTCAGGTGTCTCATTCCCACACTGGTGCTTTTGCCTTTCAGCCGTCATGCCGTAGATTTTGCTGAAGTGAGTGGTGATATAAAAGGGAGGAATTGGGGCCTTATTTTTTTTTTATTGTGAGACTAATTGGTGTTCCTGTCTCAAGCTTCTTTCCGAGTTTTGGGATCTCTCTTGGTTACTTGGTGGGGAGTGGGAGAGGGTCCTTGAGATTAATGGAAGGAAAACAGAGAATTTGCTCTTGATGAAGGAAAAGTTTGATCCCAGAGTCTTTGGGTAGCCATCATCTGTGCTTTGTTTGGCATTAATGTAGTTGCCACTTGGTTTTTCATTATGTCACTGAAGAAAGGCCTTTGGGTTATAACAATGAATTGACACCCAGATGGCACCCGGACTATCAAAGGAATTCTGCAGTCAGGGTGGGAGCTGGTCCAGATGAACTCAGTGAGCATATCCCGCCCAGAAATATCCTATATTTGCTATAAAATTAGAAAGTCTGCCCTGCCCTGCAGGCCAGTTAAGGAAGGGTGTATTCCCCAGAGATCTAGTTAACGGAAGAGCTGTTTTTCAGAATCTGGCTGAGAGAGAGAGAAGGGAAAATAAAAACCCTAGGGTGAATCTAACTGCATTGAACTATAATGAACCTAAAGATGGTGTTATTTGATAACCAAAAAACCCCAAATCAAAACAAAACAAAACAAAAAGGGACCCTTCACAGTTTAAAAAAAATAGTACTTTTGAGATATTTTAAAAATTCTCTCTCACATGGAGAGTGTTCACATTTGTGGTAATCATGATGCAGTGTATTTCTGTTTACATTCTTCCTAATGACTTGCTTTTGGAGTGCTTTAAGAAATGCCCACCGAGTGCTCTGGCTTTATTCAGAATAAAGAATAGGTCAGCTGTGGGCAGCATTGTGTGGAGAGTTTTGAATAGTGACTGGAAGGCACCTTTAAGCACTGACAGCCAGAATTACTGAGGTAGAAATCTGAAAAAGCAAAGGCATTATTTAAAATAATACTTATGAATGTATCCAAGTCTTTTTTCCCCCGTAAGTGCTGTTTTTCTCCCACTGGCCTTAAGATTATAAACTTTGGGGACTTAATGGCTGGTGTCAGTAGGTAAATAAAAATGAGAAGAGAAGCCATTGCTTTTATAGATATTGGTAGGCCTTAGGACATGAACAGAAAATCAAAACAATTCTTTCTTTTCTTAGATTTTGGAAGCTTATGTTCCCGTTCCATTCTCTCAAGGACGCTTGGCCAAGTCATAAAGAGTAAATTTATATAAACAGCCAAAGGTCTCCAAAATCAGTCGACAGATAAAGAGGGCAGAACGTTTCATTTTTCTGATTCTGTATTTTTGAGGAGATGCTGGTTTGCACAGTGCAGCTCACAGCACTTTCTTCCTTTCTGTGTATTAGTGTAAGATTTGTGACTTGTAGTCTTTAATGGGAAAAGTGACGACGTATTAAGATAGAGAAATATTTTGATTTATTGGATCGGAATTTGACTTATTAGATCAGCACTGCTGGCTTTTATGTTATCCTTTAAAAGTGCTAACAACTCCTGGTGCACATTTGTCAGAAGATGGTTTATTCCTGTGCAGTAGAAAGACCTCTGTGGCCGAGATCTGAGGCTGTACAGCTGCTTTTTGCATTTCGGTAGGTGCTTATGGCTGAAGCTCGGTTTGGCATCAGCACCGCCAGGACGCTTGTTGCCCTTCACTGACCTTATAAGCTTGTGAATTATATGTAGAATCTTCCAGTTGGTTCTAGAAAAACAGTAACTTCATTTAAAGGCTTGAACCAAAATTTGACATAACCCGTACTTAACAAATTGTTTTTTCTAGACTTAGAATGGCATTTAAATGGTAGTTGATGTTTGAGTTTCCCCCAGTATCCAAGTTAATCCCCTTACCAAATAACTCAGATAAAACCTTTTCAGATGATCAGGGGAGCATTGGATATACTGCCCCAATAATGTGCTTAAGAATTAATCTGCTGAATTTATTCCCAGAGAGTAATTTAGGCAGTGATGAAACTCAAGCCTGGTGACATATGTTGCTCTCTTACATATTCAAGTTCGTGGCTGTGCGTTGAGTCAAAACCTCTCATAGTTGTTGGGATATGTTTCAGACTTTAGTAGCACTTCTCTAATAATAAAATGGTTAATATTAAATTTTACAAAGGACACATGAAAAAATTGAATTAAGTTTTAACTAAATTAGCTCCAGCAGAGGACAGCAGTTTAAACTGTTTGGGTCTATGAGTGACATATCTCTAAGCCCGATTAATGCAACCTCACCTACGGCCATACCACCCTGAACGCACCCGAACTCGTCCGATTAATGCAGCCTCACTGTTTCCCATATTCGCATGTCCAATAAATATCTGTGAGCCTGCTGTGTGCCAGGGACAGTTCTAGGCCCTGGGGGGTCCCTCAGTGGTCAACTCAAACAAGATCCCTATTCTTCTGAAGCTTATATTCCATTTGAGGAAGACAACAATAAGCCAAAATATACATGTTCAAGAGAAATATCAGCTGGAGATGAGTCCTATGCAGAGAATTAAATAGGGCCTCGTAATTAAGAGTGATCAGACAGCTACTTTAGATTGGGTGGTCAAGGAAGGTCTCCCTGAGAAATACAGACTTTAAATGGTGATCCCAGTGTCAAAAAGCAGTCCTGGGAAATGTGAGGGGACAAAACATTCCAAGGAGAAGGGACGGCTGGTGCAAGCCTGTGTGCTTAATGCAGGGAAGAAGGCCTCTGTGGCTGGAGTGCACTGGAAGGGGGAAAGGTGGCCCAGTGTCGGGCCCAGAGTCTGCAGGGCCCTGCAAGGTAGGGAAAGGAGTGTGAATTTATATTAAGCACAGATAGAGCCCAAAGAACCATGGAATGTAAGCTCCGTGAAGGTGGCTTGGAGGCAAGAGACCTGACAGGGGACTATCCTGTGGTTTGGTTGTCAGTAATTACACGTCTGTTAACAAAAGCTGGCCATGACCTATTTTTCCTTTGGAAAATGGGAAGAAAAACCTGGAAATATATGTCCCATTTGGACAGCAGAGGAAGAGAATTTAAAACTTTTTACATTTATTGTTGACATCTATTTAAACTCAACTTCACATCTGGGTTGCTCTGCATTTATGAAAACTTAAACTATAAATCACACTTTGTTTTAAAACCCTTGCTCAAGAACAAAGTTTTGGGCACACCCTTTTGATTTTGTTATGAAGATTGATGTAATTTCTTGGAAATTTGTCTTCAGTGGGTTGCCCTCTAAGAATTCAGAAAATGTTTAGCCTTCCACTGAGGCAGGTCTGGCTTAAGAGTATAAAACCAGGTCTTTTACCTGCTGGGCACCTCACCTAAGCTCTGTGGCCGGGGGGCGGGGGTGGCCATATTCACCTTCCAAGCGGACAGCAGCGAGGACTGAACAAGGACCCTCCTACTCTCAAAGAAAAATGCTGCTTTTTGGGTTCTTTCCTTAATAAATAATAAGAGGAGAATTAAAAGAAATTATTGGAACTATAAAAATTGCTTAAAACTTGATTGTGTTTTTCATTTGGGATCTTTGCTCAGTCTGAGAAAATTGTTTGGTACAGTAAGGATGAGTATCCTTTGCTCTGTAAGTTTGGGGGATGTTTTCATCTGAAACATACCCCGTCCGCCCTTGTGCTGATCTGATGCAGTGTGGCTACTCACTTAAAATCCACCGTATCATAAATTCATGCTGCTCTTTGTTAAGTTTAGAGACCATTTGATTTTCACCAGAAACTGGCTCTGGCTCCACAGTATCCTAATTTGGGCCTCCAGGAACTTTACGTTTCAAATCCAGAATCGCTCAGAAGCAGTTTGCCAGCGTGTTCTAAATACAGGTGATAAAAGAGTAAATGAAAAAAAAGGATTATGATAATTTATGTTTTACCTTTTACGTTGCTTTACATTTCTAAAAGTACATTCACACCTATCTTATGTAATTCTCAAGATATCCCCATGAGAGAGGTATCACAATACATGAAGGGAGCATCAGAGCGTTAAGGTTGACCTACCCGAGGTCACAAAGCTAGAAACAACAAAATTGCCCACTGGTTTTGTTTCTCAGGGGGTTGGACCGTGCTCCCCTCTGTTGGGGCCAACCAAATGCATTCACATGGCTAAGGAGCCTGCTAGAATGCAGGTCTGGTACACCTGAAACATTGTAAATCAAATGTGCTTCAAAAGAAAAGAAAAGAAAAGAAAAGAAAAAAGAAAAGAAAAGAAAAGAGAGAAGAGAAGAGAAGAGAAAAAAGAGAAGAGAAGAGAAGAGAAGAGAAGAGAAGAGAAGAGAAGAGAAGAAAAGAAAAGAAAAGAAAAGAAAAGAAAAGAAAAGAAAAGAAAAGAAAAGAAATACAGGCTTGGGGCCCCACCCCACACCTGAATCAGAGTCTCTAGGTTTGGATTCTGGGAATCTGTATTTTTCAAGCGCCCCACCCCAGCTGATTTTTATATGAGGTAAAATTGAGAACAGTCTAGAACAAATCTAGTCAGGTCAGCCCTTGGCAAAATCAGGAGTTTGGGGAAGATTTTCTGTGACCCATCCACCTCCTGTTCTAAATCTTGTTCTTCCCTTCAAGCCTTCAAGCTCCCTCACTGCTTTCTTTTATCCAAACTCCTCTGAGAGGAGGATTGTGCAAGAGCTAAAAGCACCACTCCTCCTAGGGTTTCTGCCTTTTAACACAGACTGAGTCTTAAGCAAAAAGAAAAAAGAAAAAGAAAGAAAAGAAACCTATTGGAGAAGTGGGGGAGGCCTGCAGGAATAAACAAGGATGAGGCTCTCCCTGAACCTGCAGAATCACCCTCTTGTTATCTGTCCCATTGCAATCCTAGGTCCGTCTGGGTATGGCACTCACCTACAAAATGCACATTTCAAAACAACTGTACATTGATAATGTAGGCTTCTGGCACAGGGTGCTTGTGAGCGTCTGTCTCTGTCTTTTTTTTTTTTTTTTTTTTGACTAAAGTATAGTTGATTTAGAATGTTGTGTTAGTTTCTGATGCACAGTTTCTGTTACTTCCTAGTGATTCAGTTATACATATATATATGTTCCTTTTCATTATAGGTTATTACAAGCTATTGAATACAATTCCCTGTGCTACACAGGAGGACCTTATTGTTTATCTATTTTATATATGGTAGTTTGTATCTGCTAATCTGAAACTCCTAATTTATCCCTCTTCTGCCTTTCCCTTTGGTACCGTAAGTTTGTTTTCTATGTCTGTGAGTCTGTTTCTGTTTTGTAAATAAATTCATTTGTGTCATTTTTTTAGATTCCACATATAAGTGATATTATATGATATTTGGCTTTCTCTGTCTGACTTCACTTAGTATGATAATCTCGAGGTCCATCCATGTTGCTGCAAATGGCATTATTTCATTCTTTTTTATGGCTGAGTAGTATTCCTGTGTGTGTGTGTGTGTGTGTGTGTGTGTGTGTGTGTGTGTGTGTGTGTGTGTGTGTACACCACAACTTCTTTATCCAGTCATTCTTCAGTGAAAGTTTAGGTTGCTTCCATTTCTTGGTATTGTAAATAGTGCTGCTATAAACATTAGGGTGCATGTATCTCCTCAAATTAGAGTTTTCTCTGGTTATAGGCCCAGGAGTGGGATTGCTGGATCATATGGTAACCTATGGGGCTCTCTTGAACTTGCTGTTTTCCAGACTTTTCAAGTACAACTTGACTGTTTCAGCCAAAGATCATGTCAGACATTGGTCCTTTAGTGGTAAATGTTGGGTCTTTTCTTCCTACTAGGACCCTCCCTAGAGAGTCTTTGGAGATGACCCCTGGCTCTGCCAAGGGTGTGGACACTTGAGTCATGAGGTCATTGTTGCAGATTCAGTTGCTGCCTGTGCTAATCACAAAGACAACACATGCCGTTTCTATGGGTTGTGATTGCCAAAACCACAACTGACCATGACCTACTCTCCAAACATTAGAGGGGTTCGTGGTGAGCAGCTGGGAAATCATTTTCTTCATCCTTACTACACTTCCAGGGAGAAATCGTCAGCTTGGGCAGGAATTTAGCTCCTGAGCTCTGGATAGGCTGTTCTGAGACACACAACACATCATTGCAAGAAGATCCCAAAAGGCGGCCTGGTATAAAAAGGTATGAAAACAGGTGTTGGTTTCATTTGCACTGGCCTGAAATGCTGCTGCTACTGAATGACTTCCCAGGCCAGAAACATCTGTCAATGACACTTCTCTCTGTAAATGGAAGAACCCACGAAACCTAGCCAGAACCACTGTGTTCTTATAACGCACTTGACACAGACATGGTCATGATTAATCACCTTTGGAGATTAAGCCCTCGGTGTGTGATTCATCTCATTGTTTCACTTTCTAGAGATGGCTTTGCTGGAGGAGACATCTGTGACGCGTGTGAGCCTTGCTCTGCCTCTTACTCACTCTGAAACTTAGGGGAAGTGGGCTGATTCTGCTGGGTCTTAGTTTCATCATCTTTGACAGAAAGAGAGTGGATTGAATCACTGAATTTCAAAGATAGATGACATCCCCAGATTCCTGGGACCCGGCCCAGACCTACTGAAACAGAACCTCAGAGTCTGCGAATCTGCTTTTTTTGAAAAAGCTCTCCAGGTGTTATGGGTGCTCCTCAGATTGGGTGGCCACTACAGCAGGGGATAAAGATCCCTCTGGCTCTGATGGACTGGGAGGCAATATCTGTCCTGTTTATCGGGTTATCACTTGGGACAGTAGGACATGGTTTGTTGCTAATCATAGTCAACATAGGGTTCCAATTAATTGCTTCTTTTCTGCCAAATGCCATGGTTTATTCACTAGTAGAAAGCAGATTGAAGTTCACAAAATACTTGCCTACAAAGCCTGCTGAGCCTGACTCACTCATATTTTTCTGTTATATTCATGAAGAATTGTTGTCATGATGGCCGTTACTTACTCAGCTCTGTGTGTCAGGTGCTTTTATAAGTACTTGAGATGTATACACTCATTTGATCCTCATAACCACTCTATATGGTGGGACTGTAATGATACCTATTTTACAGATGTGGAAACTGAGACACAGAATAACTTCTCATGGTCCTGTAGCTAATAAGTAGTGGGACCAGGACTTGAACCTGAGCAGTCTACTCAAGAGTGATGCACTGAGCTACTGTTGCTATACAGTCTCTCCACCGATGAGAGTTTGTCACTGGCTTATCTGTTTTCACTCTGGACTTCTAGGCTGGTTGACTAGAAGAATGGGCATTTCTCAAGATAGTGTGGTGGAGGGGCTGTGGGTTTGGTGGGGAAAGATCTGTTTGGTAAATTTAATTTGAGATACATCATGGACATGGAGAAAAGATGGGTCTCACTTTCAGAAGAGGAGACACGGGTAGAAGGGCAGAGTGGGGGCAGACCCAGCACAGACATGGATGACGTGGGTAAGGAGCAGAATGGAGTGCCGGGAGAACCGAAGAGAACAACCACTGTGGAGGCTGCCTCCCTCCTGGTCCTGATGGATGAAGAGCTGGCTAAGGACAAAGGAGCAATCAAAGAAGTAAGAGGAGAATCAGGGGGATGCAGTTTCAGAAAACCAACAGAACACAGATTTTCTCAAGGTAAGGAAAGATAAGCAGTGTCAAACAAATGGAAAACTGGAGATGGTAGAAGTTGGGCAGCTGGGGCCTCGTTGGTAACCTTTCAGGGGGGAATTTCATGGGGTTGAAGTACTGGACAACAAGGTCACATTAGGTGAAACTGTATGCAGGTACTGATGTGCTATATTTAATTTAATTAATTCATTTAATCTTCCATGAAGTAAAACCTGCAAATTTAGTACCTGAAGAAAATCCCAGCTGCATCAAGATCACCAACTCGCCAGATACTTGGTACCTTTAAAGCCTCAGTATCTTTAGTCAAGCTCACCTCACTGGTGTTAATCAATAACTGCCGTTTGCTAAATGCTTGCTCTGTGCCAAGCACTGATCCTTACCAAAAGTCCTGTCCTTCCCCATTTTACAGATCAGGAGACTGAGGCACTGAGAGGTTATGTAACCTGCCCGGTGTCTCAGTTAGCACAAGGCAGAGTTCAGATGTGAGCGCAGCTCACGCATTCATTCCCAGCAGCACTGCCTCCTTCCGCCGCCTCTGCTCTGTGCTGCTCCAGCCCCTCCTCCTCTCTGGAACCTCATTACTGTCACCTGTGCACAACACAGGAGCTTCCAGACTGGCCTGAGCTGGCACATTTTAACCCCTCACCCGGGCCTTTCCATGCGAGATGGATGGGTGTAAAGGACCAGGACAGGGCCCTGCGGGCACTCTCTGACCCATGGAGCTTCTCCTCACCTGCCACAGGGAAAAGAGATGGTATGTCATCCCCCTTACAGTCTCTAGGCACAGCCCCGTCTCACCAATTTTCTCAGTTAAGCATGTACTTCACAGCCTCTCATTTTTCTTCCTGAGGACTGGTGATACTAATTTGCAGGGGAAAGGGGAACCAGCATTTATATCAGGCTTTGCCCTGGCTTAGAGAATAATTTAAAAAAAAAACCCACTGGACCATCCTCAGGAGAAGTTGCAAGCCACCAGTACAACTGCCAAATCTAATTTGGGGAGAGAGAGGAAGAGACAATGCAGGTCACTGGGACGTAGTTTTCTGGAAGACAGACAGCACTTTGAGACCAAGATGTCAAGAGAAGACTGTTTGCAGTTCAGTATTTAATTGCTTGTTTTAGAGTGTTGGGAAACTTCTTATTTTTCCTAATGTTCATGGGATTTAAGGCAACTTTTTACAGAGAAAGCCAGAATAAGAATTTTTACTTTCGCAAGAGAATTTTGTTGGCTGTGCAGACAAGGAATAGAAATTTTGCTGTGTATGTCATTAGGCAGAACATGGTGTGTACATGTGTGTGTGTGTGTGTGTGTGTGTGTGTTGCACAAGCAGAGGCAGCTCAAGTACCTCTATCGGTGTGAATAATTAGGTCAGAACATGTCTATTGAAATCCAGAATTTAAGAAATACGTGTGTGTCAGGCTCAAACTTTTTCAAAAGCAGGTTTTATTTTGTAAGCAGGTAAAATTTCATCTTGGCTTTTCTGTTTGTCTTAATCTAAGCACAGGGAGGTGGCCTGTATTTTAATAACTGAGAGAGTTAGTTGTGCTCTTTGAGGTGATGGTGATAATGATGCCTTGTCATTTATAGCTCTTGGCGGTGGGCAGGACCTGTCCACGGACATCATTGTGTTTGAGTCTCACAACACCCATGTGAGATAGGAGAGAATACAGTCTGCTCTTTGTGGTTGAAGGAATAGACAGTCAGAGAGGTTAAGCAATTTGTGTAAGGTCACACAGCTAGTAAACAGTAGGGCTGAAATAGCAAATGTGTTTGTAGTTTTTATAGTCTCATATTTCCTTTCCTGATTTATAGAGATCTCTCCAGTTGCTTCACTGGTCCTCTCAGCCTTCACGAATGACTATTGTGTAATCACTCAGAGAGTGTGTTTCCAAAGTAATGTTCATATTATGAGTTCCTTTCTGTGAATGTAATTTCTTTTCTTAAGGCTCTTGAAGACATACATTTCCTTCTGTTCACCACTAGATAAATCCTTGAGAGTGGGAACTAAGACTTAAATTCCTTTTGAATTGCCTCAAAGCAACAAATATTGTGCTGCTTTCAATAAATGTTGACTGGTATAGTTTTGCAATCCAGTGTAATACTCAAACTCCCTTAGATAAAAGGAAACTAAACTATCTATCTATCTTATCTATCTATCTTATCTATCTATCTTATCTATCTTATCTATCTATCTATCTATAGTTTTGTTCCCACTTTTCTTTTTTTAATTGAATTATAGTCAGTTTATGATGTGTTAATTTCTGGTATACAGCATAGTGATTCAGTTATACATATACATTGATTACATAGAATATTTTCATATTCTTTTTCATTATAGGCTATTACAAGGTATTGAATATAATTTCCCGTGCTATACAGTAGGACCTTGTTGTTTATCTATTTTATATATAGTAGTTAGTATCTGCAAATCTCAAGTTCTTTATATGTTAAGTGCCTGCCACATGCTGAATACTTTGCTGGCTACTCTACAAAACTGCACCTCATTTAACTTTCACACAGCCCATCGAAGTAGTTGTCGTTGTCTCTATTTTGTAGATGTGACATTCGGAGAAGTTGAGAGACTTACCTGAGGTCCCCCAGGTAAGTCTAATAGGTAGCAGAGTTAGGATTTGAACCCAGATCTTTCTGGCTTCAACACATTTGTATCTTTCCTTTACATACCTTTAAAAACAAAGGCTGAAAATATTTGCTAAGAATTTCTTACGACACTTGAGCCCTCACCTCTCTTTGTGTCAGTGAATCTGCCTTCATCCCTAGTCCTTTTCTGCCCTGAGCTTCTCCTTCTAACTGGGTCTGCCCTACATCTCACCCCTGCCTCATCCTACCTGTCACAACCCTCTGATGTTTTTTAACCGAAATCGGTCTCAGTCAAATATAACAAGTGATCTTGGCTTTCTCTCTACCTCCATTTTTGTTTGTCTCTTTCTGTGGAAAGTTCCATATCCTTCCTCACATGGTAGTTATCCTGGTACCTGCCTTTACCTCCTTCTACACTGTAACTTTTCGGGGGTTGGAACTTATCCTACTTTTCACTTAATCACTGCGGCACTGGGAACAGTGGCTCTTGCACATAGCAAGAATACACTCAATGTTGAGTGAATTAAACTGAATCAAGGAAAGCTGAGTGGTTCCTGGAAAAGAACTGGTGCCAGTCCAGCTGCTTCTGTCTGCTTGTGTCGAAGAGTCTGAGAAGTCGTGGGGGTGCCACACAAAGCTATTGTCTGTGACAATGTGCCTGTCAAAGAGCCCTGTTCCAGTTTTCTGAACCTGTACGAAAATGACTAGTCCCAAGATAATAAATATGTAGCGTGCATGCTGCCTTCCCCTCCCACATAGCATTCCCACAGACATACCAAGCAATTAAAGCTGACATTTAAGAAAATGTTGTTGCTGCTTCTGTTTTGGTCTACCTAGGGGTGTGTGTGTTTAAATTTGATAGTGAAACATTAAGAGACTAGAGCTTTAGCATTGCCTGTTTGAAGTATGTCAGTAAACACCCAGACTTCATCCTCTCATTGGCAAGAAAGCAGAATTTAAAAGGAAATATAGTTACACAATAGTGTGAATGGACTTGATGCTACACTGAATTCTACACCCCCAAATAGTTAAAATGATAAATTTTATATTATGTCTGTTTTACCGCAGTTTAAAATAAAGAGGTGTGAGTTGCAAACATTTGGTGTTGACAGTCACATGACTGAGCAGTAGGGGCGGGTAGAGTTTGGGGAAGGGTGGAGGTATAATCCCCATTTCTTCTCCATCATGCTTCCACGTTCTCAACAATTTCCCACGCCTACAGCAAATATGTGTCATGATCTTGGGTAAATTTATTATTAAATCATATTTCTGGCTCTTAAAGTAGGGTTGTGTGTAAAGGGAATAGTCAATAAATACTTGTTGGTGATGGTAACGATCACTTGAGGTGGCGTACATACGCACCCACTAGACTAGATTCCGTTATTGGTTATCTGGCATAAATATAATTGCTCAGTCAGTTTCTACACTCTGCCATCTTGGTAACGTCTAAGTGTTCTCCATCTGACTTTGGACTCTCTACAGACAGGAAATACGTCAACTACTAGAAGATGAACCCTACAAGGGATCAATTGTCATCACTTTTATTCAGTATCATTTCTCTGTCCCACTTTCCAGTACAATGCCCAGCAAGAAATAAGTGTAAGCATTAAAAAATTACTGAATGAAGGAAGAGAATTGGCATCCGATTTGTTTTTATGTTCATTTCAGTGCCTGGCCTAGTCTGTCACACCTGCAGAACATGTTGATGGGTTAAGCTGATGTTTTAGATGAAAAGCTGATCCCACACCACAGTGGATATCACCTACTTGCACAGAAGAAGGGCTAATTAAATATTAGTGGCTGTTATTAGATTATGTCTAGAAAATATTAAAGCTAACAAAGTGGCACAAGGGTGGAAAAAAGCCACATCTTTAGAGGGTGATGGAAACATTGCATAATTAGAGCTCAAAGTTGGGAAAGTATACTTGTTGGAAGTATGACCAAAACCTAAGTTCTCAGCATGGGTGCTCTTCAATTCAGTTTGCTTTAGGTAATTGCCTGTAATTATCCACTAGGTCTCTGTCACTGCTTCTTAAGGAGGAGAAGACCAAAGGAGGCCCCTTGAAGATAATGGTATTTAGATGTTCCTTTGTTCCCTCTGCCCTCTTTTCCCTGTGTATGTTGAAGTAGCATGTTGGAAATACTGTCTTTATGGGGGTCAGTGCCTTAAATACAACTTGTGCAAGAGATGGTCCATCAACCCTTCCCAAGCTGTCATTGTTTTTCATCACTGAGTTTTCTTTTTAGCCGTTTTGATATTTTAAATTAGCTCTGAGTATTGGTTATAATTCTGCTGTCTGTCTATTTACCCTCCCCTGACTTCCATTGGAATAATTTGATGATGGTATAGTTTTTAAAAATCCTGTCAATTAAAAAATAAAAGAGGAAACAAGATGGATTAAGATGTATACCTGATCTTGTGTGGGTGCCTTAGTTCATCACTGTAGCAGTTTCCACCTTGGTAAACATTTCTATTTTTTATTACTGAGTTTGCAGCCAACAGTTTTCATCATTGTAATTAAAAAGATTTTGTGATTTCTTTTCCAAATATGGTACTAAGTGTTCTTGAGGGAATACCACTGCAGATAAAAAGGGTGAGTTATAGGGTAGTTTGCAGTATGATGTACTTCCAATTAAGTGATGATCTCCTGTGGTCAGAGGAATCTAAAAATAGTAGATGTGGCTTGTTTCTACCCTATGCTACCCTGTTAGCTCTAGTATTTTCTAGGCATAATCTAATGATAATAACGAATGTTTATTTAGCTGGTATCATGTGACAGGCACAGAACTAAGTGTGTTACATGCGGGACTTCACAGAGACCCTATGAAAGAGCCACGATACTATCCCCATTTTACAGATAAAGAAATTAAGTCTTAACTTAAACATTTATCCAAAGTCAAACAGTCAGTAAGAGACAACATTGAGATTCCAACCCAAGTGGACTGAATCTGGGGGCACAGCTCTAGCCACCGTTGGTACTGCCTTCCTTGTGCCGTTGGTTGGAGCAGGCAGACCAGTTTTTGTCCCATTAACGTTTCACTTTGCTAAGTGAAAAGTTAACACAAAATACTTTGGAGAAACATATGAAAATATATGGTTTTATTTAAAGAGGAGTACTACAGTGTATTACCCAAAGTGCATAGGGTAACGCTACCTTCGAAGGTTAGAGGAAGCTTGAATTAAAAACTATAAATGTGCCCACTCACCAGTTCTAGAATAACTGTGGCTGCTGCTGCTTTTCTTTTTTCACGCCAAAGGAGATGATCACAAACAAACTAAAGGCTGAGCTTCTCATTTTTAAGCAAATTTAATTCTAGTTGGGACTGTGGGGGGTTTCTTTTAAGGAGCTTCTGCTGTGTTTCTTAGAAATAAATGGGGCAGTGTCATTTTATTTTTCAATTTATCCATTTACCTTCAGAACAGGAAATCTTTTCTTCGTGTACTTTTTTTTTTAACCACTTGCTTTCTTGCCCTCTCATCACCACGTGTCACTTCTTTTAGGAAGCAACGTGGCCTGAGAACAGACTAAGGATCGTAATTGGACATACTTGGGCTCAAAAACCAACTAACCACTCACTTGCTGTGTGAACCTTATTTAACTTCTCTGAGCATCAATTTCTTTATCTGTAAAAAAAAAAAAGTGGTTCAGTAAAGCCTGACTGATAGAGTTCTTGTGAAGTTTAAATTAAGTGACAGGCAGCAAGTTCCTATCACAGTGCCTGCTGGTAGGCACTAATATAATGCACTCCGGTCCCCCCTCTTCCCCTCTTCTTCTCTCCTACTACATTGCACCAACATTTGCTGGTGTTGGGTTTTGTTAATCAAAAGCAATTCTTTGCTGATGGACACAGGGCAAGGAGCCATCGTTGCTGCACTGATATTCTTGAGGAAGACTCATCCATTTGCTTGCATACCAGTGCTTTTTTTCAGAGAGTTGGATATAAACTCTAGTGTGTATGTGTGTATTCTTTTGTGTGTATTTATAGTTGTTAAGCCTGTTGGCAGGACTCTTTGCCTGTATTCTTCCTTGAGGTTCCAGGGAACTGTGGACCATGGATATTTCCTATGGTTATGTGAGTTTTGTTTAAGAATTTTCTGTTCATTCACTCAATGATTCATTAATCGAATAAGTATATATTGAGTGCTTACTGTATGCGAGGTATTCTGCTAAGTGCTGGAAACGCCATGGTCAACAAAGCAGACCCAAATCCGTGATGTCATGGAGCTTACAGTTGTAATGAAATTCATTTTGATGATAATTTTAAAAGAAATTTAAAGCATGTCCTGGACTCTGTGGAGGACCACCTTGAAACTAAATGCTGCTGCAGGGTCTCTGTGCTCACAGTGTCCTGGGGGTTATTAGTGCCCTGGCTTCAAGTGGTTTTTCTTTAATAGCAGCTCAAGGGACAGAGGTGAATATAATTACAAATGATGCCTTCCAACCAGGGCAAGGCCAAATGACAATATGAGGCAGTGTTTATGACAATGGAAGCTTCATGTAGAGCCTGAATAGGAAAAAGTAGTTGGAGAATTGAGTCATCACATCACGTACAATAGAATAAGGAGGCCAGACTCGAAAGAATCAGGCCACAGGGTGGAAATCTAATTTCAGCAATCTATTACATCCAGATTAATTAATGTGATTCATTTGGATTTTACTGGCTTTACGGGTTTGTTTGTATTATCAGTTATAAATTTGTTCAGATTTTATAGCTATGTAAGAGCTTAAAACATAAGGAAACGAGGAATTTATAGCCTTATGATTTTTTCTTCAATTAGCCCGAGGAAGGCCTGAGATAACTTTTTTGTCGTAAAGGAGGTCAGTACCATTATTCAAGGATGGAAATGTTGTTCCAGAGAAAGTGTCTCTACAGGTAAAATCCTTGGGAAATATGAACAGTTTAGCAAAAACTAGCTATATCCTTGATTTATCAGAAAAATAAGGAAAGGGCTATGAGGAAAGGTTGTAGCCATTGTTTCTACCCCCAAATCATGCTGTTTGTTTTGCAGTTGTGAGCTAGTGTTGTTATGTTAGTCATGACTGAGTTGTCATGGTTGTAAGTATTTCTCATTAATCCTTTTAAAAGAAAAAATTTATGTCAACTTCTTTCTTCCTTGCCTTGCCTCTCCACTTACCCACGTGTGTGCACACGTGTGTGCACAGACATAGCCACACATGCATGAACGTCCACCTGTAATCTTCTTCTGACTAACTTATACTCATTTCTTATTTATTCTGGACCTGTCCTCATTATAAACCCTATGTACAGGGTTGCAAGACTTATTTTAAACGTTTTTAATATTCAGGATAACTTGCGCCTATCCAAGAAGCATTAAAGAGCAATCATAAGAGATTATATCTTTATAATAATTAGCATTTTCTGCCCTGGAACACAGAGTATCTGATCTCCCCTTCCAGATTCTAGGCTCCAGGGCAGGACTGGGGAAGTGGCTCTCTGCTAGGATCGGGTGCCATGCCCATACACAGGGTGACCATACGTCTCTCCCCGTTTGTCTGGCACTGTCTAGGCTTATATCTGCCATCTCAGCTGGTTAAAGGTGCCCCCCTTTCATCCTCAAAAGTATCTCATTTGGATGATAAATTACAAGGTCACTCCAGTTACACAAAACACTTTGCTTTATGGACTTGCTAGGTCCAAACAAAGACGCAGATTTACATATTCACTTTACCACTAATTCTCTTTGTTCACTTATTCCTAACTATGGATCTATGTTTGAGTTTACACGATTGGGAAATGTTTATGTAGAAATAGGTGATATGTGTGTGCTTGTTAGTGGCGTCTCTTTTAGGAATAAGAGCAAGTTTATCATAGAAATGGGAGGGACTGTTCAGTTTGGAGCAGTGATGGTCTGAGCTTCAGCAGAACTTTTTGAAATATGAGCTGATTGGGACATTTCACATCTAGGAGGTCAAATCCTGCAAATCACTGTTACAGTGAACTTCTAGGACCGAAATACAGTCTTCTTCAAAAATTAAAAGTGAAATTGCTTCAAGGGTCCAGCCTTAAACAAGTGTCTCATTACCTGGGTGGGGCTTGGAAATTTAGGTTGGAACCTGCTATTTTGGATGATGATCTTGCCTTTGTCGGAAGCTTATTATTTGAGGTCTTAAGCCAGTGAGTGGGCTCAGGTGGTGGTTTGTGGCGTAAGGCATGTGGACACAAGAAGAGGAAAGACCTCTGCTTGTTCTGGTGCTAGCTGTCCAATCTGAGCTTGGCCCAGGCCATGCTTCACCTCCTGCCTCTTGCTCTTCAGCTATTTGGTTTGATTCTTGCAACCTTCCCAGAGGACCAGGAGGAGGAACGAAGGGGAAATCCCCACATATCAGTTTTCTAGAAAAAGTCATTGATAGAAAAATGGTTGAATCTATTTTGCTTATTTTCATGGTGCAGGCACACGTGTGTGTGAGAGAGAGAGAGAGAGAGAGAGACTAGTCAAATGGCTTGGTAGTTATCTGGCTAAAAGCGTTTGAGTTTAGGAAGTGCAGGGCTTACTGTGGTGTCTGAGCATCATTTGGGATTAGAGGGAACTGGAACACACTTTGGAAAATGTAGAGGATTGTCTCTGGGAAAGTAGTTTTGTTTGTCAATCAGAGATAAGAGTAACTGCCTGTCTGCTGAGACTGATTCTAGCACTACCAGAGAACACTGTAGTGGATGCTTTTTGAATATTTTTTTAACAACGGGGAAGAGAGACCTCTGTCAGAGGCAGTTTCAGTTCAAATCTTTCTAACTCTTTTATTCTATGCTTTTGTTAAGTCAGTTTAAAGTCCCTATGAATCTGTTACTCTTCAGAGAGCAAAATCTGTCAAAACAGATTAATGCCATCCCCCAAAACATTTGGCTGCACAGTGACAGCTAATCTGGAAGGATTTATCAGAATTGGTGTAATTTATCCATTTACTAGTTGCCAACAGGTAGTTATATAGTCATTCAAGTCAGCAAATGTAGGTTGTGGAGGTGTGTTTTACATCCTCTTTAGCACAAGGTCAGATAGAATTCTAAAAAGAACCCTTTCCTGTACTTCAGCCAATTTTCTTCTGTTATCTTTTCTGTGAGGTATTGGATAAGAAGTTAGTTAAGAGTGTTTACTGTTATATGAATATTAAGTAGTATCCTCTTTATTCTAACTAAAGAACTATATGTTCAGAGGAACTGACCTCCTGATCAAAAAAGGAATTTGAGACTCTTTGGGTTTGGAATGTATTAACTTTTTGTGTTTGAAATTTTTTCTGCAAGGTGAATATTCTGTCTTATTTGCATTAAACTAATGAGCTCAATAGCTTGCATTATTTTTGTTTTTAAGATATCTGACTCTGCTGTACATACTGTTATATTGTTGTCAATTTTTCTTTTTTCATTTTGTGCTCTAAAATTATACTAAGGACACCTGATATGCTATAAGCTTTATTTCGACAACCACTATTACTCTTATTAAATATTTACAATTTTTTAAATTGAATTATGGTTGATTTACAATATTGCATTATTTTCTGGTGTACGGCATAACATTTATGATTTTCTACCATGTAAAGAACTATGTTAAGCTCTTTATTTATATTTTCTCATTTAATCCTCACAACAACCCTCTGAGATGGAAGATGGGTTGATATCCCTATTTTAAAGTCATGTAGAGCTGATACGTGATAGAGCTGGATTCAGACTGTGACCTGGGGCTGCTTTCTCATAAAGGGATTTCACTTAATCTTCCTGGACTCCCAAAGAACCCTGCCACCCTCTTGTTAGAGACAAGGAAGCTAAGACTCAGGATCACACGGCTAGGAAGAGAAAAAGAGGCCCAAACCAAGGTCTTCCAACCCAAAACCTGGTACTGTCTCTACAGAATGGAAACCGTAGTCAGTGTAAGTCATAGGTGGCCAGAGCCGGCACTCTTCCTGTCCTTCTTTGAGTTTCCATGAAGAAGGCAGAGAACAGGGAGTTGGCAGAGGTCCTGATTTCTGTGGTAGCCACCGTGGTGAAACATTCCCTTTTCCTGGTCCTTACCAGGCATCAACAGGTGGGCTGGGAAGGGGGAGCCTAGCTGCTGCTCCCCGGACACAACCCAGCAGGTCAGTGCAGGGAGCTCTGGTCTTGTTTCTTGGGGGACATGAGGGTTCTAATCCAATGAGACGTTTGCAGAAATACCACAGGCAGAGTGAACCTCTGACCTATATTGTGTCAGTCTTATAAAAAAAACTCGTGAAGCCCCAGGAAAGAAACACATTGGCCTTCTGACTGTGCTCACCCTTCTAGGAAACATGCTGCTTCTTAGCATTTTGGAGCTCACAGACCCCTTAGAACAATGCTTTCAAACTGCGCATCCCCTAGACTCGGAATCTCCTAGAGACTTAAGAAAACCCAGGTCTGTGAGTGGACCTCATGCCCAGGGTCTCCGATCCAGGTCATCTGGGCAGGGCCTGAGAATGTGCATATCTGGGACATTCCCAGGTGATGCTGATGCTGCAGGTCCAGAGACCACACGCTGAGAACCCCCACCTTGGAGAACGTGGTGAAAGTTCTGTACCCTCTCCTTGTCAGGTAGATACCAAGGTGATAGCGGGAGTTTACGAATTATCAAGCTCTGGCAAGCTGGTTCAAGAGTGCTGGTGAGTGGTTCGGTATTGGTGGAAATACGTGAGATTGGAAGTTGGTTTTAAATGATTTGAAGTTGGTTTGGTGAGTCAGGTAGGACCTGCACCAAGGATGTTGTGGGAGGAGCTCTGGGGGACCTGGAGGTTGAGTTATGAAAAATGCTTTACAACCATTTGTAGTATTTGTAAAGTTGTTATAGGTTACGGCTAAAACACTTTTCAAAATATTGACAGTTGGAATGAGATGCAGTTCTGTAATATGTGCAATTCATATTAACACTGATTTGTAAATTGTGATAAAATACACATAACATAAAATTTACCATTTTTAAGTGAATAGTTGAGTGGCAGTAAGTACATTCACACTGTTGTGCAACCGTCACCACCATCCATCTCCAGAACTTGTTCATCTTGCCAAACTGAAGCTCCGTACCCATTAAATAACTCCTCCCTGTCCCTCCCACCCCAGCTTCTGGCAACCACCCTTCTACTTTCTGTCTCTATGAATCTGACTACTCTAGGGACCTCCTAGTAAGTAGAATCATTTGACAGTTTCCTTTGATGACTGGTTTAGACTGATTTTTGACGAAGTGTTGAAACAGTTACACAGTGCAATAATAATAACCCTAATGCCGAATGGAAGATTAACTAAAATTGAACTTGAAATAAAAGCTTGGTAGAAAGCTTGATCTTCGGGCTTTTAAGAATTTTTCTTCAGTGTCCATTGTGACTTGAAACCCATTTCTCAGTGCACTCTAGGCCCAAGGCTGCTCTGGATACACAGACTCCTTGCCCTCACCTGTCAGGTGAATCTTGCTCTTAGTTCTCACAAGAACCTGTCACCTTGAAGGTCCCAAGGCAGAGCTGGGTCTTGGGCAGCCACCTCATTCATTCATTTATTCATTCAGCACACACTAGGTGCCAAGCCCTATTCGAGGTGCAGGGACCTCAAGGGGAGCCAGATTCCCTACACTTCCCTGTGCCCCCTTCACCTCACAGCTTCCATTAAGGCCTGGAACACTAAGAGACTGAGAAATGCTGCATCAGGTGGATTTCCCAGGTGGCCAAGCTCACGACTTTAAGTATCTTACAAAACTTTTAACTGTGTTGATGGGAACCTTTCCATAGTGTATCAGTCCTTCCATGCTTTAAGCAGAATGTGCCAAACATAATTTAACCTTCCCTCCATAACCTGGGTCTGTGTTGCACTGTAAATGTTGATTTGCTCCCCCAACTAAGTAGCTCTGAGCTGCTGCATGGAATTCAGCAGCCACTGCTGTTTCAGCTGTCACTTTTCAAGGTGTCTTCATACCCCCTTCTAATCTGCTAGCTCTAGAAAGACCTAAGGAGAAAACCAGATACTTCAAGCTTGAAATAGCTAACTGGGCTGAAGATTGTGACAGAAAAGAGATTTTTTTCCCTTTGATCTCTCTTTGTACCCCCTTTCTACTTCTAGATGTATAGACTTCCCAATATTTAGTTGGGCATGTGGCCACCAAAATAGGGAAGACCACCTTCCCCTGCCTCACTTGCAGCGAAGCGTAGCCAGCGTGACTAAGTGTTAGCCAGTGAGATGTAAACAGAATGCATCTTCTGGAGGGTGTTCTTAACAAATGGCAGGTACCCTTTCTCACATGCTTGGTACACGGATGTGATGCCTGGAACTCCACCTTGAACCATGAGGATAAGGAAAACACATTTGGGAGGTGGGACAGAAAGCTAGAGGCTGTCTAGTCTCACATAACTGGTGCTGTCATACCAGCCATAATCTGGATTTTTCTGTGAAAGAAAAATAAACTTAATCCTTGTTCATTCATTATTACTCTATATCACTGTTACATGTAGCTAAACCTCATAGTAACTAATACACAGAGAAATTTGGTGGAAGGATTTAGATGCCTGGAAAATATAAAAGTTCCACATCAGTAGTTTAAAAAGCTGTCAGCAGAACTCCAAAATATAAATAGATAAAAAGGAAGTGGATCTGATTGGGTGGAAGTGTCCAGAGTCCCCCTGCTCAGCTTTTCTTCCTCTGTACCAGAGCTCTGAGACAATTCCGCACTGGGTTTGCTACAGAACATAGTTTCAAAACTGCATGACATTAGATCTCTTCCTAAGCTTAGATTCTGGGAGGTGAATAGAGCCCTCCCTCAGACCACTCTGACTGTCGTGCTCACCTTGGGGAGTCTCCTTAGGCACCCTATTATCATCCCTTAACACCAACCAGTGGGTCCACCGTGTCTAACCTCAGTGTGGGTATCGCTAGATTTAGCCATAGGCTGCGGAACTTTTGGCAACTTTAACCATCTGGAAATAATCTTTGAACAGACAAATAAACAAAAAATACTCTTCATAGTGAAGGGAAACAATTATCATCCAGCCCATACCCTTTATTGCATGGGAAACATGGGGCTACCCTTAGACTGCTGCCAACAGACATAAAATGACATGTGAATTAGAGGTCCACTAAAATGCTTCTTAGAAGAGTGACATAGCCCCAATCACTGGAGAACAGGTTGAACTAGATAATCGCAGAGGTCTTTGCCATTGTAACAAAGTATGGTTCTGTTAGTAAGCAGGAAGGCAGAAGTTGGGAACTAAGTGGCTTTTCTCTAGTGTGCTTTGAAGTTTCCCGTAAGTACAGATTCCCATGGAAACCAAACCAGAAGAAAAAAGAAAGGAGATTTAAAATATTAAATATTTAATTATTTATTGAAAATATTTATTTAAATATGTATTAAAATATTAAATATTAGCTAAGTATTTCTTTGACTTACTGCCTTCTTGGTGTTTTTTTTTTACATTTTTTTATTCTTATTTTTTTATTGAAGTATAGTCCATTTACAGTGTTCGTTTCAGATGTGCAGCAGCTGCTTGGTGTTTAGTGTTAGACCTCAGCCAAAAGGCAACATCGCAGGCATTACCTGGACACTCAGTGGCAGCTTTTGTACAAAGTTTGAACGTTAGTTTTACATCTCCTCATTGCCCGGATCATCACCTCAAAAGTGAACTCTAACCATATGGGGTTGTAGAACCCATTTATTATTATTATTAATGTTTATAATAGTTGTCATGAGTCAAGTGCTTACTTCATGCCAGGCTTTGTATTAAGTACTTCATAACACATTTCTCATTTCATTCTTACAATTAAGTCGTAGTTATTAATATCCTGTTTGACAGGTGAGGAAATTTCTGTCCAGAGAGGTAACTTGTCTAACTAGTAACAGCAGAGTGTGATTCTGGCCTCTTGTCAGGCTGTAAAGCAGTGCTCTGAACCACTGCTTCCCCACCAGAAAGTATTTTGTGATTGTTTTGGGTAGTACTTGGTCATCAGGAAAGGGCTGGAAATTAGGTTAGATTGGAAAGTATTTCAGAACTCTTTGGGCCATCGGTTGGATAAGCCTTTCCTATTAGTGTTTTGTTGACCAGGAATCCCCAATTGTGTTGCTATTATGTATTATTATAATTCCCAATCATGTCATAATCATATAATCACATCATACTATATTACCATGCTCAGTCATCTTGTATTCCCTACAAGCACCCTGCCTCCGTAACCTCATGCAAATCACTTTATGTCATGCGTCTTCCCTTCTCTCACTCCCTGAGTCCTCTCACTTCCTTGGTTTACCTTTCATTTCATCACTTCTTTCATGGTGTTTGAATAGTAGTGCGGATAGATGAGGAGGACTGTGTCCAAGGGCTGGTTTGACACGTCGGCTCACCTGAGAAACTGATCCTACACCCTGGTTCCTTGTGACTCAGTGTATGGCGTGGGGAACAGCAGCAGCACCACCTGGGTGCTCAACGGAAGTGTAGACTCTTGCCCCACCCAAACCTGGGTCAGAATTCTTTTAAAGACCACCCCCTTACCTGCCCCACCCCAGGTAATTTTAGGCACGTTAAAATTTGAGAAGCACTGCCTTAGTCCATAGCCATAGCTGTGATATGGCATCGCTAGTCCCAGGGGCTGTTTACAAGGGGAAAGGATGGGCAGAACCAACAGGGAGAAGACCCAGAGCCTGTGACTCAACTCAGGGGTGTGATAGCCAAGGGGAGGAGAGACTTCCTCGACATAAAGAAGGAACATCTATAGAATCTAACATGGGAAGAGCCAACACCTCTATTTTGCACAAATGCAATAAAAACACATTCAGCCCAGCTTGGAAACTATAGAGAGTTAAATAAGAGTCGGATAACCAAAGGCATGAAAGTCATTTAAGGGACATCATTTAAAAACCCTTCACTGAACAAAATTTCTTTTCATAAGTAATGAATCCTCCTGGGATGAAAAGAGCTGATGAAACAAAGAGATTTCTTTTTTTTCAAAAGTAATTTTGTATTTTGTTTATTTGCTTAATATGTTGGATTTTTTTTTTCAATCCTAACCCTGCTATCTACTTCAGCTTTCATTGGAGCCAATAGGAGTGTGAAAGAATTGACCTCATTTGAAATTTCCTTTCAGCAAATGGTCAAACCTTTGTTTTCTGCTCCATTGTTTTCTGAACTGGTGCATAAAAATAATGCTTCTGCTTCAGGCACGTGCTTGCAGCGTTAGCCTCTCGCAATTTCCTGGAACACGTATTACATCTGTTCTCTGATTACACACGTGGACCTCTGCCACTCACTCTCTCAGGGACTCCTTTGTGTTCCTTCTGTCTTCTCATTGATGACTGATAATTCTTACGGTTATAATTCCTTGAAATTTTTTTGTGATAATTGAGTGAGATCTGAGCAAGTGAGATAGCACACACTGCATTTTTTCCCTGTCAAAGCAACTCCATAGCATATATGCATGATAGTGTGGTTGCTGATTTAAATACCAACTCTAGGAGAAAAAAATATCATACTTCCCAGAGATTATAAATGACTAGACGAAGATAAGTGCAGGTGTGTTTAGGTCATTCTCCAAATATTGTGTTAAGAAGAAAGAACTACAGTTTGCTGTTTGACTTCAGTGGATACATTTGTTAAATGTAACAGAAATGCAGGCTCTTGGCTTTGTATTTTATATGCATTATCTTTGGAAAATGCTGTTTTATGAGAGATAGATACTCCAATGCCAACGGTTAAGGTATTATAGCAGTGGTAATTACTCTGCAGTATTTGAATGACTAGTACGTTTCTTATACGGCATTTTATGACCCTTCTTATTTGCAGAAGGCTTTATCATTTTACCTCATTGACTATGGTAAACTGACCTACCATGGCTACATATACAGAAGACCTCAGTCCCTATTAATGGGCGACAGTCATATTTACAGTTTCGTTTTCAGGTTCAGGGCAATCTTAGTCTTAACAAATGAAGAAATGCTTATAAGAAAAACTGCTTTCTTTGGCACAAAAACAATATATGGTTTGTAGATCCATGAGAATGAAGCTATCATAAAATATTGTGACTGTAGGGTGTGGAAGAACTTTAGTTTCCTGTTCAGCATTTTAATAGGGGTAATTTAGGTAAATGGCTTTGTAGTTATTGAAAATGATAAGTGTATCTACAAAAAAAGAGATCAATCTTCAAGCAGGAAAATGTAACCCAGTCAAAACACATTCTGTAAAATTGATCTCACCAATGATAAAGTAAGGTGAGGACTAGTCACTATCGTTAAAAACACCTAAACCCATCAAAGGCAGTCGGGGAATCTGAGCACGGGCTGAAGACATGGCTTATTGACACTGGCACACTGGGCACATATTGCTGATGGCTTGTGCACGAGGCGATCGGAAGAGGCGGCAGACATGGCCCTGGGCTTGGAGGAGTGCACTTGATTGCAGAAATTGGACTAATGTCTTGTACATTAACACATTTAAGATTACTTGTGAGCCATCTCTATCTGAACATATAAAATGTTATTCCACTGGCAGGTGGTTGTGTTAACTGTGGATTCAGGAATCCACAGGAGAAAAAATACAAAAAAGATACAGAACTAAAGAGACGGAAAAAAAGGCACAAAGAGAAGGAAAGAAAGGCACATGAAGGGAGTGGGAAGTGTAGTACTGGGAAATATCCGGACTTCAAATCTGAAGCTCTGTCTTGAAAGCAACTGAGGGAAATGGAGCCTAAAGGGCAGTACATTCTGTCTGCCCAGAGCCCTGCCTCAGCCTCAGCAGGGAAGCATCACATGCAATTTTTCATCTTCTCTCACAGTTTGGGACAGGGGTCCAGGGGCCCTCCTGGAGTCATGGCAACAATGGAAAACGATTTTCTTCTTCATGGGTCTGTTTAGACTTGCTCTTGGCCAGAAACTTTCTGCGGAAAGCCCCCAGAAATCCCTTAGGGCTTTAGCCTAAATAATGAGTTTGGAAGCAGATCTGGGCATTAAAATATGTAGAGTATTCTCCGTGCTATTCAGCTGTCTGCAGTGCACGCTGGGGAGCAGGACCCCACTTTCACTGGATACCTGGGTGTGTCTCCTGCCCACCGCCACCCTAGAGAGGCAGGAGGTGGGGCTTCGGGATGGGGAGAAGCCAGGGGAAGCAGTGTGTGCACTTGGCTTGAAAAAGACTGACACAATTAACAGACTTTAGAGCATGATTCTCTGTCTGGAAATTGAGGTGATTATTTCTCTTTCATTGTGTGCAGCATCCTTTAGGGATTATTTGGGGCGGGATTTTTTCAAACTGGAGAATTGTGATTAATGGTGAGGGCCTTGTAGAGCCAGCCTGCATGAATGCATTATCCTCAGTTGCTTTCCCATCTGTGCACACAGATCACTCAGTGCCAGAGCAGCAGGGCCGTGGAAGCTGAGCTGGTCCAGCCCCATTATTTTGGCTGATGAACAGACAGGCCCAGAGACGGTAAGGGGCTTACCCTGCAGCATACAGGGAGTCGGCCCAAGGCCAGAACTAGCACCAAGGTCTCCTGTGTCCACAGGGTCCCGTTTCCTCAGCAGCATGATGCCAGCCTGTCCACCGTTCAATTCAACACCTGTTTCTTACACCTCACTGAACTGGGGTTTCTAAGATGGATAAGACATGGTCCATAAGGAACTCATAGTCTGGGATGGAGAGTGACATTGAGAGCACATCTTCTCATTTAAATTAAAAAAAAAAAAAAAAGACAGGAATGAGCAAATGAGCACAGGCAAAGAAACACAGTGGAAGAGCACCTGGGTTATCCTAGGAGTGCTGCAGGGGGTGCCATCTGAGCTGAGGCTTACAGGACTGGCCAGGGTGAGGCCAGGGAAGAAAGGTAAGAGGGCCACCCAGTGGAGAGAAGGCATGCGCCTGGCCGCTGGGCTTTCCTGCCAACTGCTGCCTTGAGATCCTCCACTGAGAAGCGGGGTGGTCTGCGCTGTGGGCTCAGGAACCTCATTTCCCTTCAAATTTTAGGTGGAGGGTATAGTAAGTGTTTCAAATTATTCTTTTGCTGTTTCATCGAGTGGAAGATTGACCTGAAGTGTTTGGCCAGAGGGAAATAGAAAAGTCCTAGTTTGAATTGCTTGAGTCTGAGTCAGTCAGGATCTCAGACCTTCCTGCTTATGATTTCAGCTTTTTGGAAGCTGCCTGAGTTTCAGGGAGGTCGGGGAGCACAGAATGAGTTTAGCTTTAATGGACTAAAGACTGCCCCAATAACTTGGAAGGCCTGATTGAAAACCATGGGCTAAAAGACCTGTCGCATGGATGCTACGTGCTGACTCCCCACTTAGCCCGTGTTTGTGGTGATTTTGTGCTCCAGATCTTGTCACAACGCACCGTCCGTACGCCTCAGTAGAGTGTTCTAAATGTTCGTGAAAGACAAGGATGGACCAGTGGGTCGGAAGCCCCTTGTTACACGGAGCTAGAAACTAGAGAAGCAAAGGAGCAGAGAAGAGAGACCTGGGGGGACACCCTCTTGTTTGGGCCTTGCCTCACACCATTTGGTCTTTTCCCATGAGTGCTGGAATTGAGCAACAAATTTGAGCATCTTGTAAGGACAAAGTGCTTTGGGAATGAAAAGAAGGAAAAGATACTGTCCTTCCCTCAAGCACCTTACATTCTGGTCCAGGAGATAGGGCACACTTTGTGACAAGGTCTCATGCCACATAAGGTAGAAGTCTACTCCTTGTTTAGTTAGTAGCCATGTCACTGTTGACAAGGTGATTTACCAAGTCTGAGCTTCAGGTTTCTCATCTGTAAAATGGAAGCACCAGCTTAGAGGGATGTGGTGAGCTTACAAGAGATGATTTATGTACAGCACTTAACGCTGGGCACATAGGACATGCTCAGTGACGAGTAGCTGCCATCACCACCGTCACCATCACCACATCATCATCGTGGTCAAGAGGAGCTAAGCTCTGATGTCTGCGTTGCCACCTCCACATAAATCTTTAACAGGAAGATCAAACTCAACATGTCCAAAAATGGAAATCCTGATTAAACTTTATGCCCCAAGCTGGTTCTTTTCTCATCTTACCTTCTGACTAAATGACATCACCGTCTAACAGGTTGCTCAAGCCAAAGACTTAGGAGACATCATTGATTTCGCCTGCAAGTTTTGTCCATGCTACTTCTAAAAAAAAAGTCACAAATTTGCCCACTTCTTTTTTATCTCTATCTTATCTCTCTACCACTCTGGTCCAAGGCACCATCATCTTTGCCTCGACCACTGGGCCTTGCCTATCCAGCCTAGAGTACTGGACGCTTTCATCCTCCTGCTGTCACTGAACCCCAATGACACTAACCACTCTTCTGTTCCTCCAGTATGGCAAGCCCTTTCTTGCCTCAGAGCCTTTGCACTAGCTGTTGTATCTATCGGGAATGTCCTTTCTTCCTCTCCTCTCCCCAGTAGCTTCGTTGCTTGCTTACATTTGCATATCCAATCTCTGTTCAAATACTGTTCCCACAAAGCGGTCTTCCCTGACACTGTCTCCCACCTCGCCCCCCATCCAGTTTCTTATATCACAGTACTCTGTTTGGTACCTCCTGGAACATCTCCAAGGGTGCTACAGGAGGGGAAAAAGTACTGAAGATCTCATAGGATTTGGGGGGAAAGGGCTTGGAAATGGCTTCTATCACTTGGGCACATATTCCTTTAACCAGAGTTCAGTCTCACAGACCCTCCCTGCAAGGGAAGCTGAGAAGTGTAGTTTTCTTGTGTGCCCTGGAAGAGGAAGCAGTATGGGAACACTGTGTTGACTGCCACAGCTCAGTAGCTGAAGGTCCAAATGTGCAGTTTTACCGAGATGCTCAGTGACACCAGCATCCTTTTTTTCTGTCTCCACCTCTGGGTTCTCTTTCAGTTTGGCCACATTCTCAGATAGGCTCTCCTTTCACTGAAGTACGATAGATACAGAAGCTCCATGTCTTGCCACCTACAGTGGTAAACAGTCCTTCCTAGAAACCCCAGCAGAAGTCTCAGCTGAGTGGGCCACCTTCCCATCACACAACCAGCTACTGTGACCAAGGGATTGTGCCCTTAGACCAGTGTTCTGTTCTCCATCCCTGGATATGGGAGATCAGGATGGGCAGCTGAACGACAGTGGATCAAGACTCGGGGAAAGGTAGAGTTGAAAGGGCTTTTAACCGACATAGGATGAATAGATCCCAAAGGCAAAAAATCGAACATCCACCACAACAGGTCATGGGATTTATCAACCAACACTGTATAATTCTAAATACTCCCCAAATTAACTTATCTCAGGATCAATGGACCACATTTTTGAAAATTACTTCTGGCAGCAATGGCCTCTACCAGAAGCATGTTGTACAGCCACAATGATTTGTGAAATTATGTGGAAACTCTTAGTTCTTTGATTTGTCTCACTTTAGCCTGAATTTTCTGTTGACTAAGGGTAAATCTAAATGGCTTCATTCTAGTTAAAAAATAAGTGTCTTGAGTTGTTGGTTAGAATGAGCAGTGAGGACGTCCCGTCTTCCCCAACCTTGGCTGAGTTTACAGAGGATGCAGCTATAGCTCATGAGCAGGCTGAGGGTCAGACTGAGTGGCTGATGGTGAGAACAAGATCATTGGATGAGAGGAACTTGGAGTCGTGGTGTTAGCAGGGTGATCTACCTGTATATGGAAATCACCCAGGACTGTGATGGCAGGGAGGGCCTCAGAACCCAAGAAATGTATCTGAGGGCCTCAGAGACTGTTGAATGACTGAAGCAGTGAGGTGTAGTGATTAACTTATTGTGTGAGAAGGTGAGTTTCAAAGCTAAGGGAGTTTTAGAGAGCAAGGAGAGAGTGATCTGGAAGCAGCATTGAGAAGGAAGGAAGATACCAACTGCTCCTCCTGGTGCAGGAAGACGAGGGTTGTGGTAAAGAATGCTGGCCACCATGTGAGAACCTTAAAGGAAAAGCAGTGCCTTTATAAGATCACCAGGTTGTGACTAGAAAAGGAATCTTCAACAAAAAGGTTGACTTAAAGGTCCTCTTCCCAGAAGCCCGTTTAGCAAGATTTCGGCTCAGGTATGGGCGGAATCAAAGCAGATCCTTGTGTCTGTCAACCAGAGGCACCTTCTGCTGGTGTGCCAGCCCTCCATCAGGTTCAGCAGGTACAGTGTAAGCAAAGCAGACATGCTTCCTGCCCTCATGGGGCTTACAGCCAAGTAGAGGAGACATTAGTCAAATAATCAGACGGATATCCAAATAGAAACTTCAGTAATAGAGGTGTGCTAATGTTCTGAGCATAATATAGAGAGTTCTGATTCTGGGCTAATTCTAAGCTGGAGGGCTGGATTCTAAGCAGGAAGACTCCGGTTGTCAATCTGGATACAACTCCTTGGTGCTTGGAGTGAACTACTGCAGTGGCCAAGCCCTAAAAGTAATTGGTCTGTCTTTGCAGTGGTTATGGTATGTGGGTGGGGTGTTGAGTGGTGGCCCCAGATGCTTGCCCCAGCAGAAATCCTATTGAGCAGCAGCAACAAGGGTTCAGGAACTCCATGGAAACAGGGCCAAATTAATGGGCCAGTCAGTCATTATGGCTGGGTTGCATGATGAAGTGCCAAGGCAGGCATATATATCAGTAGACAGTCCAGAAACAAGTCCAGTTTGAAAATGCTGGGAAACCATGGGCCACCTCAGGGCTTTCTGAGAGACTGTGTGATGAGCAGAAGACACAAAGCCCCCAGTGCAAGGAGTACTGGAGTGCACAGTAGGTGGCCAGCATGGGCTTCAGTACAGAGATTCAGCCAGGAATGCTGTCACCAGAAATAGGTCATTAGTTGGGAACCAAGTTTCACAAACAGGGAGGAAGCTCGCTCTTCAGAGCATGAGTTCAGGTCAGGAGTAGTCAAGGGGATCTGGATACTGGGCCCTGGATGTCAGACCAGAGCTCAGAAGTTCCACCATCAGCCAGTCAGGACTGAGTGGTGGAGACCTGGCTGGGCTGAGCCTGCAGCTGGGAGTCAGATGGGAGCCAGACCAGGGCTGGCTCAGTCTCCAAGGCACTCCCCCGTCTCTCCAGGGCACTCTGGCCCAAGCCAGCCTCCTGCATGCAGGCGTGGAGGAAGCTGCATGCACCCCTTCCCGGTGGCCCAGACTCTTCTCTTCATCTCTTCTGCTTTCACTCAGAGAATCCTGACAGAGGTTTGGGGTCAAGTCGCTGAGCTGATGACCTAACAGATTATTGTGGTTCAGAAACTCCTTTAGTCTTTGAATCTTTCCCCTCTGCTTTTAGTAATTTAAGGAAAAGATAATTTTGCAGGTGCAAATTTACTAATTAGACATGGTATTATCACTACCTACATGTTATCATGTAGTTACCTGTCTGTCTGCCTTATAAGAGTACCAGCTCCTCAAGGGCAGGGGCTTTGTTTTGTTCACCACTGGGTCCCTCAGGGAATGAACATGAATAAATGAATAAACAAAAGAACACTCCATCCTAATGGGTGTGGGTCGAGCTATTCTGTCCTTAGACACATTATATTCAAATGATATAATTCATAGCTTTAAGCTAGTTATCAAAAGTTTCCTCTGGATATCATAGGCAAATGATGGCTATTTCATCCTGGACAATAAATGACCTTTCCTCTGTTTTCTTGGCCACTCTGAGAGTAATTCGGGTTTTTAAATTAACTCAGACGTTGACCCTTTTTTCTCATTTTCCTGCAAGAGAAGAAAAGTGAGCTTTGCTTGTTTGTATTTATAATCATTGAGATGGATTTTACTTCATGAAAGGGTATTATTTCCTCTCTAAAATGGACCCATGGTAAAGTTGGCTAAAATTTACTGAATGATTACTGTGTGCCTGGCGCTATGTAAGCCCTTTGCTTTGCTCTTTACCGGTAGCTCTTTATAACGGTTGCATGTGTGATTATAATTATTATTCCCACTTTACACTGGAGAAATTGGGGTACAAAGAGGTTAAGTAGCTTGCTTAAAGCCATGCTGCTGAAAAGCAGAGGGACCAGGAGCATTCTTAACCACTAGGCTCTACAGCCTGTAACAGCATTGGAAAAACATCACCTGAGTCTTCATTTATCGAGTGAATAGAGAATAAATAAGACATAATGACCACCTCATAGGCTTATAGTGAAAATCAAATGAGTTAATACATACAAAGCACTTAAAACAGTGTCTGCCACACGGTAAGTAGTCAACAAATGTTAGCCATTTTCATTCACCACCACCTCCAGAAGCTTACAGTACTGTAGAGGTGACAAACACAGGTATGTGTATATATATATATATATACACACACACACACACACACACACACACACAGATATCTCTATCTGTCTGTCTATATTTTATTAGATTTTTATTTGGGGTTAGTCAATATTTTCTTTTACTGGCAGAAGTTGGGAGAAAAGAGCCAGTGACATTAAATGAAGTTTATTTAGCAAACACACAAGAAGGGAATGTGACTCACTTCTGGGGAGATTGCAGACCTTAGCCATTCTTCAACTGACGTGATTTTTAAAAGCATTTTACAAGTGGAAAGAAAATGGCTGGCATTTATTCACTGCTCACTCTGGGCTGGACACTGTGCTAAGCATTTTACACAGATTATGCCCTTGAATCCTCACCACATCCCTCCAAATTAGATACTATTATCTACATTTGGGAGATGAAAAGATGGGAGCCTGGAGAGGCTAAGTGCTTGCCTAGGATCCCCCAGCTGGTTAGCGCACACGACAGAGCCGGTGCTTCCAGTGATTCTGCAGTAGCACACATTATAACATTCACTGGGTGAGAGGAGGTCGGGTGCGAAGACTGCTGCTGTCTAAGACTTTTTGTGAAATGTAGGGTGTAGTCAGGATGGAAACCCTGGTTATTTTTTTTAAGCTATGTAATTAGAAATCTCTTTTAAGATGATATTTTTTTCTTTCGAATTCCATTCATTTGCTGGATAATTTTCTTGAGCTAGCTCTAGTAATACTATTTTAGTATAATTACTTGAGATAGAGGAGCTTAAGATAGAATTCTTAAGAACAGTGTCTGATTGATGAAGGGTAATTTTGTAGTAATAGATTTAAAATAAATCCCAATTGTCAAAACCATTAACACCCAAGATTTCTATCCAGGCTGGTTTATATGTCTTCATTTGTTTGCTTCACTCACTGATTCATTCAGCAGATATTTATTATGAGTCAACCCAGGATCTGTTCTAAGTGACCATGGCAGATTCCAGCTTCCCTGGCTCTTAACTCACTTTCATAGCTGAAGGAGCCAGGAAAACAAGCGAAGGCAGGAAATTAGAGGGCTGGAGGCAGGGGTAAGTCCCCAGTTACAGGAAGGAGCCCCCAGTGGTGGGGCTGTGAAGTGAGGCCAAAAAGGGAACAGCCTGAATGGAAAGGAAAAACCCCTAGGGTAGGAGCAGAGAGGGTTCCAGAGGAGAGAGCAGGACACATCAGTAGTATTCCCGCCATTTATCAGGAGGGAGACCGAGTAGAGGGGATCGGGAGGTGGGATGGGACACAACCTAAACCAGAGAGAGTAACCAGTCTGCATACTCCTTTATCTAAAAGCCTGTGGTTCAGCGTGGTGGGTGGATGCATCCGCATCTCCTGGTCTGACTATGGAAAGTGGAGAACAACCAGGCCGGATAGTGGGAGAGCTGTTTGAGCTGCACTGGAAGCGGGTTGGAAAGTGCAAGATTTCATTCTATATTGTACATTTAAAATTTTGTTAAAAGGGTAAATTTCAGGTTAAATATTCTTCCCACAGATTTTTTTCTAAAAGGTTTCACTTCTTTATTTGGACTCCTGCAGCATATAAAAGAGGAAGCTTAGCTATTAAAGAGTCTCGCACTGTTGGTATCTGACTTTTTATCTGATTGTGTAAATCAGAAAACAAATTGTGCCGCTCTGTGATCTGTTGGTGCTAGGTTAGATGCCCATGGGCACTTAGAGTAGGCATATCTGGTGGCTAAAAATGCTGCTTCTGCTTCCTCTTCCAAATAGATAACTTGGTTGTCACCAAAGAAAGGGCCTCAGACCTTTTGTAAGAGTCACACAGAGCGACAGCCCATTTTTTTCTGCTGTGAAAAGCTGTCATAGTCCCATGAGGACACTGAACATATTGGCCCTCAAGCCAGGACTCCTTTTAGCAACTAACTGGACCCTACTGGGCACAGTCCCTGTTTCACAGATGACCTTCACTTCCCCAGTGTGCCCTCACAGCACTTCTGAGAGAGGAGCCGGGCCCTGGTCCTTATCCTCAAATTACTCTCGAGAAAACGAAGGCTCTGTGAGTGAGATGTTGTGACCCAGCCACACAGCTGGAAGTAAGAGGGGGACATGCACCCAGATGTGCTCCCCCTCAGGGGAGAGGTCCTCGCTACACCCTGCACCCTGATTCTTCCCTAGGGCGTGGTCAGAAAGGAACAGTCTTGCTGCAGAGGCTTTCCTCCGCTCATCAAATATTTGTTGAGCACCTACTGTGTGTGGGGACTGTTCTAGGCTGATCATGCCTCTGCCGTCTTGTTCTGAAACCAAATTTCAAAAGGCAAAATATGAGAGTCCATGAAGTATGGAAGTTCTGTGCAGTCAGGCCCACCCACACCCCCAAACACACACACCTGAAGACAGTATGTTGTCCTAACAAAGTACTTTGTCCCCTTATATGACCTAACTTCTTTGAAGGAGTCAGGACTCTTTTTTTTCCACCCCCTCCCCCAGAGAAGTGTGATGAGCTAAGCTTTTGGATGCACTAAGGTAAATGTCAGGGATGTTTTCTCAGTGAATCTTACTGACAGATCTTATTTTTACTTGCAACAGAAATAGTAACTGTGGCCCTGCTAACCTATAATCCCGAGGTAAGGAAACTGCAGGGCAGGGTGAGAGGAAAACGCATTTCGACACTCTCCCTCTGACTGATACTGTTTGTGTGGCCTATTGTGAGCCTGCATTTGATTTTGGTCAGATGGCCCAGGAAATTACAGTGCCAGGGAAGGGTGCCTGGAGATGACGCCATCTGTAGGGTGTATCAGTGGTGTCACTGACTGGGGCCATCTCTGATCTCTGTCACCTGCTGATGGGAAATGAGTGACTCTCAGTTATATAAGCTATCGGAGGCTCCTCGCGGCACGTCAAAGATAGATCCAGGTCAATACATCCATCAGGAATCTGCAAAAGCGATGCAGCCACTCAGTTTAGGGACAACTCTTCAGCTCCTAATGGGTCTTCATTTTATTTAATTGTTTGATAACAACCCCTTGAAGCTGCCATGGTGACGTGGAGAGGGATCTGTGAAGCCTATGTTATGGGGAGCTGAAGGTACTTTGCAGCACCCACAGGATATTCTGTAGGCTCAATCAGTACATGCCACGTGGAACACCATTCAGTGGAATGAAAAGCATTTCACGCTTTTAGGTTTTCAAAGGATGCCTGTCAGCAGGTTTCCTAGGGCAAAAAATAACTGTGCCACAGTCGAACTTCATGAAGAGTCCTATCCAATCAGATAATGTCATAGCACTATGAAGAGGAATTTAGGGCTTTGCTAGAATAATAGGATCCTAATCACTGCCAATAGATTTGTTAACGCAGGCTGGGAGGGCTGGCTGTGACCACCAGCACATTGATTTTTACCCTTCACACCAAGTTCATCTTTCTTTCTCAATGCCTAGTCTCAGTCTGGAGGTCAGGCCAGATGAAGAAGAGTTTGTGCTCTGGTGCTTGGTCAATAGGAAGGTTTCCAGGGCTTCACTGGAAGCTCAAGATGAAATATTTGTTGAGTATACATTCAGCGGAGGCATTGTGCTGGAAGCTTCCCCACTGTGTGCCCTTGGTAGACACTGCTAACTGGCAGCAGTACTCGCCCACTCAGCCTGGATTCAGGCTCATAATCTTCGGTGAAGGCTCCTGGCAGCCACACGATCAATCAGTGGGGGTTGGCAGGCAAAATAGCACCCGGGTGTCATCCAGGTATTTCAAATGATTTCCTCAAGGACAGAGACCATGGCTTCCCATCTCCTCACTTACGCATGGCTATATTCACTGGCCAGTACAGGTCTGTTGTTAAATTAGGACTTGCATTTTGAAAATGGTACCCACAGGTGGATATGGCTCTGTTTTTTTAAGGAAGTAGGAAAAAAAAAAAAAAAACCTCCATATGGGGCTACAGAAAGCCACAGCTCTGAGTCACAGTTTGGCTGACATGGTCAAACGTGCACACCTATAAAAACCACTCTGCAGCTAATTGGCTTCTGAAATGGGATAGAATGAGCAAGAATCAAACTAGATCTATTCCCAAATTGGCTTTTCTCTGTTTTCTCCCCGTTCCTTCCTCCTCTTCCACCCACTCAGTTACCTCTCCCTTTGCATCTTATTTCAGTTATATTATGGGAATCGGGCAACATCCATTAATTGAGATCTACAGCTTTTCTGTGAACATTGAGATAGGTTTGATAAGATGCTTAAGAGCACTGAGTTAAAAGTCAGGGTTTGCCTGGTTTTGCTGCCCCACCCTCTTCCCTTACTAACTGTATGACCTCGGCCAAACTAACTTCTCAAAACCTCAAAATTTCAGTGGTAACAAAGAGCTGACACCCATCATCACTTTATTGTAAGGACAAAAAAAGATTTTAGTATTATAAAGATGAAGATAGAATATAGTTGCTGCTTATACTCTAACTGAGGAATCAAATTGGTAAAATATAAATGAAGCAAAAAGACAGATAGTCCTCCTATGGTTGAGTCCCCATGAAGCAAACTAATACACAAGCACCCGTAACCTGGGGAGCACGGTGCCCAGCACATGACCTCTGTCAGTAGTGACCCAGTCATGCTCAGAAATTAGTACCACCCCTAGAAAAAGTTACTGCTCCAAGTCAGCCCAGTGGCGCTCTTTGTGTGACTGTTCATTGTCACCACGGTCTGTAGATGAGGCTGTGCTGACGTTGGTTCCAATACATTGGGTGGGGGATAGGGGAAACTCTTAAAAATTGAGCTACTTGTTAACAAACGCTGAGTTTTCTTAGTAATGTTTGGGATTTTTTTTTTTTTTTTAGCTATACCCTTTTATGTATGAAAAGCTTTTTGAAATTTCTATAGGAAATAGAACTCAGTTACTACTCGAACACTGTTCCCTAATTCTCTTTTCCCCATTTAAAGAATGGTTTTCTATAGGGTGGTTTTTGACAGCCCAAGGTTTCTCATTCATTCATTGATGCATCCATCAGTCCATCTTCCATCCATGTATCCATTTATGTATCCATCTATTCATTCAACAAACATTTAGTGCCCAGTATGTACTAACATGGTGTTAGGTGCTGAGTACAATGGTGGACATGGAATCCCTGCCCTTGTGGAGCAATATAACTTTTGTAAAATTCTGATAAAATTGCATTTGCTGACATGCAAATATCCTATGGTAGCAGACAGACTTCATGTGCTAAACTCAACTCTTAAAACCTAGAAGAGAAAGAGCAGAGAAGGTACCAGTGGTGGCCAGGGACGGGGCTCGTTGCTCCCATGAAATCCACCACATCCTTCCTGGCCTCAGTTACAGATAATTGATTTCTCAATCTTTATAAAGTGTGAATAAAAGCATTTTTAGAAACATTGCAGTTTTTTATTTAAACCATATAAACTAAGTAAAACAATGTGCTTACTCTCAACCAGATTGCCACCTCAAAGCTCCTTCTATCCAGAAATTCTGGGTAGAATTTAGAGAAAGGAGAAATCAGTGAAGGTGAAGAGACTCAGAGAACCTCACGTGGGGATGGTCTATGAATTGAGCCTCAACAGATGATTAAAGTCTTGACCCTAGGTGCCCTAAACTTCCATACACAATCAGCGCATGCTCACAAAGAAAACCACCAGGTGCCCAGGTCTGCCCTGGCGTGGGGCGGTAAGGTCTGTGAGGACCTAGGAAAAGCCTCAGTGGCTGGATTCCATGTCCCGGTGTGCAGGGCTGGCTCTCTGCCTCTCATGCTGTGTTGGCCTTGCAGGGGCTCCCTTCACACCACAGCTGGGATGCCCCAATTTTGCTTGGTTGATTTAATTTCTTACTCAAGGGGAAGAAAGTGCAATTGATGTTTTCTAATTTGCCTCTAGACTCCTTTAACAGTTGCCTTCAGCATGGCGGATCTGAGGCACTTTACTTTAGATCGGCTAAGAGGCTCAGGAGAGAGTGTTTGCAGAGTCACTTGGGACAAAAGGATTTCTCCAGCTGGGCCAATTCTGATGATTGCCTAGGTTGCCGCCACAGCAGGGGTGTCATGGTAGAGAAGTTCAGAGATGTGGATACCAACTGCGTGACCTTGGGCAAGTCACTTCACCTCTCTGGACCTTATTTTTCTCATCTGAAATATGATATGAAAAGCCTAAATTAAAGTTTCCTCAACTGTGGGGAGTCAGAAAATTTAAAGTGGCTAAAGGATGAGCATTATTTACTAGTCATATGCTTACATGGTCGATTTTGTTTATGTGAAGTGATGCTAGGTTTGCATAATAATGATAATTATTTGCTTAAAATAATTTTATGTGAGTGACATTTTCCTCATGGGATTTCACTCACAGGTGGACCACCACCCCTTATTTGCCTTGTCCCCATGGTCTGGAATTGTAAACCCTCCAGTATCCTTTCCAAAGGCTTCCTCCTTGGCCATTCATTTCATGGTGGTCTTGAGGGAAACTGTTCACCCTATGTGTTGGGTGTGCTGGAGTGGGCCCACATTAGAAAGGCAGAGAACCACATGGGTTTCATATGATGTGGGGTTGGACCAGTCCAGGGCTTCCCAGCCATCACTCAGTCTCATGTAACCTTCACCACCGTTGCCACATCTACGCACCATGTCTATTAAGAGTGATTTGATATTTTCTTCAGATAGAGTGGGTTTAATTCTTACTCAGAATTATTTGTAAAGTTTTTACAAATGTTTTCCACATTTACCTAAAATAAGAGTAAAACCAGCACACCAAATGCAAGGAATTGTCACAACCCTTTTATACTGTTTAAACTTTAGTTCCCCAGAAACTTGTAGGATCTCTTTTGCCAGAATTTCAATAGGAGATCAGTAAATTCATTTGCTTTGTGGAAGGTTGTCTATAAATATAGAGGCTTCAGCATTTTTAAAATTTCTTAATCTGGGTCTGTTCTCCTGCATCCAAAATTGTCAATTCAGACTGAAACAAGTAAAGTTGTCAGTGAAGAAAGGGTGCATAGAAACAAATGTGTTTCTTTAAAGTTGAAAGAAGGCAAAACTTGAGGTTGGGGAGGCAATCACTATATTACAGTTAGAACAAAATAAGGCTCTCATGTAATGGTTGACAAACATTAGCAAGCTCAGACCTTTTCTACAACATAATAGCAAAAAAGAAAATTGATTAAAAATAAACAAAATACTTGAGTAGACATTTTCCCAAAGATATACAAATGGTCAAGTATATGAAAAGATGCTTAACATCACTAATTACGAGGGAAATGCAAATCAAAACCACAATATCACCTCACAGTTGGCTATTATCAAAAAAAAAAAAAAAAGCAAGAGATAAGTGTTGGTAGGATGTGGAGAAAAGGGAACCCTTGTGCACTGTTGAAGGGAATGTAAATTGGTGTAGCCACTATGGAAAACAGTATGAAGGTTCCTCAAAAAAATAAATATATAGCTACCATATTATTCCCCAATCCTGTATCTGGCTATGTATTCAAAGGAAATGAAATCACTTTCTCAAAGAGATATCTGCAATCCCCCACCTCATGTTCATGGAAATGGAAAACGAAATGTTTTGTATATTTGTGTGTATAATATGATCCAGCCATTAAAAAGCAGAAAATCCTGCCATTTGCAACAGCATAACTGGACCTTGAGGGCATTTTGCCAAGTGAAATAAGTCAGACAGTGAAAGACAAGGACTGTATGATCTCACTCATATTTGAGAAGATAAAAAAGGCTGAAGTTATAGAAACAGAGAGTAGAATGGTGGTTGCTGAGGGCTGAGGAGTAAAGGAAATGGGGAGATGTTGCTCAAAGGATACAGACTCCCAGTTATGAGATGAGTAGGTTCCAGGGATCTAGTGTCAAGCATGGGGACTCTAGTTGACAGTCCTGAATTATGTACTTGAAAGCCGCCACGTGAGAAGAGTTGTAATGTTCTCACCACCACCACAACAACAAAATTTTAATTATGTGAGGTGGTGGAGCATAACTAACCTTATTGTGGTAAACATTTTGCAGTATAGACATATCAAACCATCATTTTGTCGACCTTAAATTTACACAGCGTTATATGTCAATTATATCCGAGTAAAGCTGGGAGGGAAAAAGAACTTTTCTGGGAGCATCTTAAATACAGATCCCTGTGCCCACTCAGTAGGTAGACTTGGCCCCAGGTAATCCTTACATAGGTCCAGGGAATGGACCACATCTTTAAGTTCTCTACCTGCATTTGACTGTTTACCATTTTAAAGATATTGAGCGGGGGCAGGATTTTTGTTTTATCAATAAGACATTTATCTGGAAATACATAAATATGTATATTTGTGTACACAAACATATATACAGAAACTGCTATTTTTGCAGCATAAGAATGTTTGAATATCACCATGTTTGTATGCCCGATAAAACAAAGTTTGAAAGAGTCATCAGCGGGTCAGGGGAGAGGAAATGCCACTGAACACGAAGGCAGTGATATCAGAGTGTTGTTTCTGAGCTGTTGCCCTGAGTTGCAGGAACTCCAGATTTGGTCACCTCTCTGGCCTCTGTGGGCAGAAAGCTGAAGAAAACCCAGTGGCTTCTGCCCCTTCCCCAGGCCTCCTGGCTGAGGCTGCCCCACCGGGTGGAATGTGTGTGTGTCATCAGGGCCCCAGGCTCTGCATCTGGAGAAGCTTTGAAACACTGAGGTTCCTCAGCAAGAATGCCATTTTGCTGGGCAAGTAGTTAATACAAGCAATTGAGCTGATTCATTGAGAGGACTCCAGCCATAAACATGTAGGCTGGAGACTGGAATCTAAAGATATGAAGCCCTCCACTTTGGCAATGTGTAGTCAAAGATTTAAAGTGTTCTAAGCCAGAAATTCTTTACCTTAAATTTTATTCTTTTTTAAAGAATAAGATATATGTACTAGAATGTTGCCTGTAAATTATTTGTAATACTTCCCCATCCTCCCTCTAACCAAAAGAGTGCTGTAATAGAAAGAGAATAAGTAGATGGTAGAACCTGTAACACAATAAAATATTATGTAACCAATAAAAACATATTTTTGATGAGTGACTGGACAAAAAGCCATTCAGGTAGTCACCATCTTGAGGACACTGTGTCAAACCCTGTGTTAAAGGCTTGGGACAGAAATCACAGCTCTGACCTAGAGGAGAGAGAAAGATAAACAAATGTAATGTGACAGAAGCCCAGATGGAAGTGCTCACTGGGGACTCTGGGATGCCTCCCGCCAAAGAGGGACAACTAGCCCAGAGAAGGAGTCCCAGAAGGATCACAAGAGGGTGGATACTTGAACTGGGTGGGCATGAGTTGGCCCTGGTAGAGACGAAATGGAGGGGCTTTCTAGAATGAGAGCAGTACCCATCAAGGCAGAGGAAGCTAGTGGGGTGGGGTTCAGGCAAGTTGGAATGATTCATTTTAGCTGGAGCTTCTGGTGACTGGGGAAGGGGTGGGCTTGAGGAGAGACATAACAACAGCAGCGCCCTTCTCCCAGTGTCCTCCAAGCGCCAGGAGCTCTGTATCCGTATAGAGTTACGTACGGCTTCATTCCCTGGCCGCGCTATAAAGAAGTGGCAAGGCACAGTTTTGACCAGGGCATCTAGCTCCAACGCCTGTGTTCGTAGCTCTACCCTGAGGCTGGAGCAGTGGGCAGAGGTCAGACCATTGAGGCCTCATTTTCCATGTAAAACAGCTGGGATGTGGAACCAGGGGGAAAATCAAAACATGAGCTATAAAAGCCTCCATTTCCCCACAAAGAAGAATTAAGCTAAAAAGCCATGTCTATCCAATGGAATGTTGTGCAAGCATTAAAATGATAGTTATCAGCCCTAGAAATATGGGAAAATTTTAATGTAATATTTAGAACTTTTTCCAGCGTAAAATTGATAAATGTTCACTCCATAAAGTGAAAAATGTAGAAAAGTGATAATAATGAAAAAAAGTAATGCTGCCATCCAAAAATAACCACTTTTCATTTATGTATGTGTGTATATGTGTGTGTGTACACACAAAAACTTAGGTTTGTAAGGTATATAGTGTTGTATCTTGTATTTATTATTTAACATTATATTAAAAGCATTTCCCCATGCATTCCATTAAGTATTCTCAGAAAACATACATTTTCATGACTGCATAATTCATTTTAAACACAAATAATTATTTAAATGGATAAAAGGCAAGAATACAAAGTTGTATCGACTTTCAGATTACAGCTATGTAAAATTGGCATAAAAACAAATTAATAATGCTGGGGTTAGGGGCTGCTTCTCCTTTTATTTTCTCTAATGTAGTTATTTCCATGATGCAGTTTAAAAAAAAATTCAGCCCTTGGCATTAATTCATTCAACAATAAAAAATTTTTTCATCATTTTACAATTGATAAAATCACAAATTTGTGATAAAACTGTGCTTCTATTTGACATCCAGTCCTGGATTTGGGTTTGGAGAAAATGCACTGATAGAGAAGGAGGAAGGAGATAGAGAAACAGTCAACAACGCCCTTTCAATGTGGCCGCTTTGGAAAGCACAGTGTAACCATGCCAGTGTGGCTGCTAAACAGGAGAACTGTGCTGTCCAGTACAGCATCCGCCGTCCCACTACCATCTGAGAGACGGAGAATTACTTTGTCAATATAAAAAGTAATAAAAACCAGAAGAGGCTTGTTTTATTAGGCTGATACTGTTCATGTTGATTTATTAAGTCTAATTTTTTTTTTCCTTCCGAATACAATCACAAACAAACCAAGAGAGAAAATTGAGATTCTGATCAGAGGCTTTGGCAATCCATGGCTCTAAGAGTGTAAATGCTACTCAGTTTATAGCCTATTTGTGTTTGTATATGGTATCTACCTTATATCAGGAGAGAAATACAGACTCTAACCTGTAACTGTGAGGATATAATTTGTTAGTGGGGTGAGAGATGATTGGAAAAAGAAGTGAGAGAGAACTACTCTATCAAAGCATCTCCAGATGTTCCTTGAAAGAGCTACAGAAACTGTTCGGAGGCAGGTCTTTTCTATTACAAAGAATTTACCTAGCCCCCTTTTAGAGAACGATTCCATCATTTATTATATCTGTTTATAAATCTCTAAACGTCAGAAAAACAGACACGCTCAAAAGCGACCAAAATATCTTTGGGAAATCACTTTCAACTTAAGACAAAAGATAGATTATAATATTATAAACTGTCTCAATAGTCCTTTATGACAATGAGAAAACTTCAGTCTGCATCATCAAAATTGTATCTATCTGTTAGGCCCCGGACCATATTTCTAGCAGCATCCCCTAGAGTATCTCGTCCCCTCACACGGGTACACTCTTGCAGCTCCAGAAACCCAGTGTGTTGGGCCTCCTGAGCATGCAGTGCTGTTTAACACCCCAGTGCCTTTGCAGAGCCACCCCACCTTGACCCATCAAATACATTTGGAAAACATTCTTTATCCTTCAAAACCCAGGGAAGATACCTGCTTCTCCAGGAGGCCTTCCTTTAACTACCCCAGACCATGACTCCTCTTTATCTTCTCTGGGATGACTTGAACATTGAACTGTTGCCCTTGTGACACATCATTGTTTTGTTGTGTGTCTCTTCACCATGACCCACTGGGTCGGTCTCACACTCATTTGTGTCCTCATTGCCTGGCACACAGTAGGCACTCAGTTCATTTTATTTTGATGTAAGCTCTTGCTTTTCAGAAAGCAAGTGACCATTAAAATGTGCTAAAGATGCTTTAGGTCCTAGAACCTGGGCGGCTTCCCACTGTCTGAATGACGCCTGAACCTCTCCTTCTTGCTAGAAGGAGGGGCAGTGAACTAAGTGCTTTCTCAAGCTTCTCAGAACCCTGATTAATATTCTCTGGTTCTCTATCTTAGAAAACATGCAAAGCTCTCCCTCAGTTTTGACCTACCTGGCAGTGGAACAAGAATTTACAGTGTCACTCACCCACAATGGAGATTGCATGCTTGGCAATTTGATTTAATTATTTCTGGAACTTGATTCAGACTGTTCTTATCTGCCTAGGAAGAAAAAAGACTCCAGTAAGTTTCTTGGCCACTTTGGAATCAGTGCTAGCCAAGAAGAGAGCAGGAGATAAATTTATTTCCATTTTAAGCCAGGCATTCATCTCTACAGTAGACTTTTATTTCATAAGAAGAATGTTAAGTCTTGTGGACAGAGTTTTCTGTTTCTTCACAATAGTAGACATTTCTAGTGTTTCCTCATCACCTTAAATAATAACAGAAATATACGTAAATATTTTTTTTTCAGGGTTTCTCAACCTTGGCACTATTGGCTTTAGGGCTGGATAATTCTTTGTGTGAGAGACTGTCCTGTGCATTGTGGGATTTTAGTGGCATCCCTGGACCCTGCCCACGAGATGCCAGTCACCACCTGCCCCAACACACACCCCTGTGACAAAAATGTCTCCAGATATAGGCAAATGTCACAGGGAGAGGGCGAAGGACAAAATTGTCCCCAGTTGAGACCCACAATACACACACACACACACACACACACACACACACCAATATATAGAAATATGTACCTATAACACACTTTCTTACACTCATATAGCCTTGGCACTTGGCAAATTCTTTTTGGCTTTCATTTCTTATATGATAATCACTTCTTTTAGAAATCCTTCTTCAGTTTGGATTGTGACGTGATATATGTGTGTGTGTGTGTTTATGTGTGTGTGAGAAGCCACACCTGAATGAAAAGCATAGTCTCCATAGAAAAGTGACCAAATTAACTTTCCTTTTTGCAGAGAGCACCGCGGGAAGTAAACAGAAACACCACGGGATGCCTGTTCCGTCTTTAAGTGATACAAAAGGGAATGGTTCGGTATTTGCTCTTTCCTGTTTCCCTTCTCTTGGGTTTAAGAATCCTTTTCCATAGCTGGATTTTGGGGACATACTGGATTGTAGAGATGGAACCTTGCTGGAAAGTGCAGTTCTTACCCACTGGCTCACATTTACTGCTCACATACTTAGCTGGAAGTAACAGAACTACTGTTTCTGCATTGCTTACTGCATGCCGGATTCTATCCTGAGTCCTTTATCTGCATTATTTTTTTTCAGTCTTTACAATGACTTTATAATGTAGGTGCTGTTAATATCATAGTTTGACATGTGAGGACACAGACGTTGAACACGGAACGCAGAGCTCACTCTTTGGAAGATTGGGTTATCTTCCAAAGGATTAGTGAGTTTGCTTATTAGCAAGAACCTCAAATGACTATATCATAAATTATTCCGATAAAAGCCTTTTACAATTTGTATATGATCTTTTTCGTTGCTGTTTGAAAATGGGAAGGAGCTGGAGGAGGTAAGGATATACTTAAAATTTTAGGAGAGGAGACTAGACTCATGGCTGGTTCTCTTTCTGTTGGCTCCATGTGACATGATGCATGCATTCTGGCTGATTTTTATATTAATTAAGTGGAAGACATCATTGGTTTCCTTCTATTTTGAATAACATATTAAAACCCTAAAAGACAGAGTACCTGGCTAGATTCTTTCTCCCCAAACTGACATTTTCAAACAAAAAAGTGATTCACCTGAAGGCTAAGAGGAGGCTCTGGATCTTCCATGAGGTTTTTCCCCCCGCTTTGTTGAAGTGTTATCACAGGCTGACTCTGATTAGGAGCTTTGAGAAATGAGAGCTTTCACTTGGGGCATGTGAGACAGTCTCAGGAAACCCCAGTGACTTCTGTCACTCTTCTGTTGGTAGGAAACCTCCCTGTGTCATCTTCCACCCAGGCAGTCTGGTTGCTCAGACAGGGCAGGCGAGCCCTTCCAGGATTCTCAGCACAAGCCCAAGGTCTCCATTTTTCCTTCCACCCTCCCCCCCTTCTCGGTGGGGCTGCAGCCTCCCCCCGGGGCAGGGGCTTCCGGGGCAGGGATGCTCAGATGAAGGGCCCACCCATACACGAGACGTCCAGGGCCCTCATGTTGTCTGAAGCAGCTCTGCTTCCTCCAGCCCCACTCATTTTCAATGAGAAAAGCAACTTGGGCTTCAAAGTTAATAAAGAATATTGAAAACTCAAAGTTTAACAATTCCAGTTAAGTTGGGTGGTGGTGGGAGTGGCAGGAATTTCCTTAGTGTTAGAAGAAGCTTTCACACCCCTGGCCTTCCTTTACAGGTGCAGTTTTCTCTGTGGGCTTTCCTTCCCTACCTGGCAGGTATCTCCTTGTCTTCCAAGAGCCCCCTCCAGTACTATTTCTTCTATGTGGAAATGGCTGGTTCCTCCTCTGTACTCTATTGCCATGTGCAGAATTCAGTGAATGCTTATTGAATGAATGGATAATTCCATACTAGAATCTATACCTTTTTATTATTATAATAAATGATTATTGTAAAGAAAAATTCAAACAGTACTGACGTGTATGCGCCATTCAATTTTGAACATTTTTCCATTCACTATTCATTCAACAAATATTTCCTGCACCCTACTGGGTGCCGGGTATTGTTCCAACAGCTGGGAATACAGACTGAAACAATATGAACAAAATGTCAGCCCTCTCAAATTTGACAGTCAAGGAGGGTGAGGCAGATAGCAAACAAACAGCAAATATATGTCAGATAATAATGCACCATGAAGAAATATAAAGCAGGGCAGGAGGGTTGTGAGTGATGGCGAGTGAGGTGGGTCTGGTGCTGTTTGAGCCGGGCTGGGCAGGGAAACATCTGAGCAGAGGCCTGAATGCAGCTGGGGAGCCAGCCAAAGGGATATCTGGGGGAAGATGGTTCCAGGTAGAAAGAGCAGCAGGTGCAAAGGCCCTGAGGAGGCCTTTAGGAGATGAGATCAGGTAAGTAGCTGAGGGCAAAATCATGTAAATCTTGATTAGCCATGAAAAGGACTTTGAATTTTATTCTGAGATGCAAACCCATTGAGCAGAAAAGTGACAGGACCAGATTTATATTTTTAAGCTTTGCTTTTGGAGCATTTTCATCATCTTTCATTCAACCAGCAATTATCAAGCAGCAGTAGTGCTAGGCCCTGGCCTAAATACTGGGGAGTGGCGGATAAGGGACACAGAGCATGCCTTCAAGAAGCATGCAGTCTAGTGTGCAAACCACTAGGCAGATGAGCAGCTCAGTACACTGGGTTAGTGTCGTGGTCAGCACGGTGGAGGGCTGCAGACCCAGGACGAAAAGACTTAAGGCAAGAGCAGAGATTCACCAGGTGAGGGCAATGATGTTCCTAATCTGTGTCAGGAAAGCAGGAGTGTACATTGCTATGGGGATATGTAACAGGAAGGCCTACCTCAGTCTGGGGGCGGTAAGGGAAGAATCTTGAGGAAAGGAGTTTTAGGCTGCGTTCTGAAGGATGAGCAGTAGCTGGTCAGGCAAAGAGGTGGGGGAGAGTCCAGAGAGGTGTCCAGCGCAGGGCAGGGAGTGGAGAGCTGGAATGAGGGTGGAAGCAGGAGACAGGGAGCTGGGCTGGCTGGTGGGGTCTGAGCATGCAGGCTTTGAGGTCACAGTCAGGGCTTGGGCCATTACTTGGAGAGCAGGGTGGGAGTGAGGGGTGGGGGAGGAAGCATTTTAAAGAAAGGAGGGACGTCATTAGAGTTGCATTTCAGAAAGGTCAGTCTGGCTGCTTGGTGGAGAATGTTCTGGAAGAGAGCAAGGACAGGGAGGAGAGCAGTTAGGTGCCAAGCCGTAGGCCAGCCAAGAATGGGCATTGCGGGAACGGGGCAGAGTGGTGGGTCTGAACAGCGTGTAGGAGATGGAGCGAGAGGTCGGGACAAACAATTGGACCTGGGCAGGGAAGCGGGGAGGAAGAGAAACCAACAGCTGCCAGGGGCTGCTTTGGAAATGGTGGGCGTTGGAACTGTTTATCGAGATAGACGATGTGATATGAAGAAGAAATGCAACAAAGAGAAAGATGATCTGTTCATCTTTGGGACAGTTGAAGACAGCTGCAGGGAGATACCTGGTTTGATATTCCTGTATGAAGCTCCACAGAGCAGTGAGGAGAAGGGACACATCCTTGGGAGAATTAGCATGTGGATCATTAAAGTCATGGGAATGGACGGGATGGCTCAGGGAGAGAGAGAGAGAGAGAGAGAGAGTGTGTGTGTGTGTGTGTGTGTGTGTGTGTGTGTGTGTGACTGAGGCACACCAGTATTTGAGACCACCCAAGAACTCTCATCAGTTGTGTGTTAACGTCTCAGACCCACAGCAGCTCTGATGGTAGTGCTGTAAGAGCGCGCGGTGGAGGCCGTGCGTGCTGGTGGAGGCCGTGGTCGGTGCAGCCGTGTGCGTTCTGAGACTGCGGAGCAGGGCAGGCACTTCCGTGAAAGGACAATCCTAGTAAAGGGGGTCTCGGGAAGATAAATGAGCTCAGGTCTCTGGCTGACATTTGCCTCCAACCACCTTCACATTCCAGTTATTTGGAGGCTTTTGTGGGTGAATAATCAGTCTTGTTTTCTGTTTCTTACTTCAGGGTTAGAAAGAGAATTTTAGAATGTTTTCTGCTCTTGGCCTTCTGCCCATCCGGTATGAGGAGTAACCAAGGAATATGTGCCTTTTTTAATTTCCAGACTTGAGCTGCAGCTTTTCACTAAATTCACATTATCAATATTTCAGGATGGGTGGAGGTGGTCCAAGAGCACGATCTTCCAGTTGCAAGATGAATAGGTTCTGGGCATGTAATGCACAGCATGGTGACTATAGTTAACAATATTGTGTGTGTGTGTGTGTGTGTATATATATATATACATATATTTCTTTTTTTAATTGAAGTACAGTCAACTACAATGTGTCAGTTTCTGGTGTACAGCCCAATGTCCCAGTCATGCATATATATACATATATTTGTGTATATTCTTAAAAGTTCTCACCACACATACACACACACACGAATTGTACTTTGTAAGGTGATGTGACTAACCTTATTGTGGTCTAATCATTTCACAATACATGCATATGTCAAATCAGTATGTTGTACACCTTAAGCTTATACAAGTCAATTATATCTCAATACAACTGGAAAAAAAGAAATATTTCAGACAACTTCAAAAGTGTTGCTAAGTGTTACAGAGAGTTGAGATTTCTTTAAACCAGAGATGTGGCCATGAAAAAGCAAACATCTAGTGAATCATATTTGGCCAAAGCAGAATTGGTCATTCTTGATAAGACGTGATTATAGTGATATTATATATTCTGACTGGTCAGAATGAGAATTGATTTCATTCCTTCTTTCTACCCCTACTGAGGTCAATATGGACATTCATGCTAGTCCTTGCAATGCTAGGCACTTAATATATAGTAAGTCCTCCCTAAACCTTTTTCACCATTATTATTGTAATTTTGTTATTATTACTTTATTGTATTTGAGTGCTTGTCCGTTGCCCCCATACTGGGACTAAGGAAAGGTTCTTGATCTTTTTATATGTCCTTGGACGTGGCGGGGTCACTGACACAGGTAGAAATAAGGATTTTCTATTATATTCTAGTTGCTTAATTTTGTTAGTAACCTTTTCCCAGTTTGAGTGTGAGCTCCTCAAAGACAGGAATGATGTCTCCTACTTCTTTATTTCCAAAAAGTCTAGCCCTATTCTGGGTACAAGGTAGTTATTTACTCGGTATTTATTTAAAAACTGACAGACTGAAATCATGAGTTTCACTTTTGCCAGTTAAAGACAAGCATAAAGATTATAAAAACACTTTGTGACCTCCCGCTCCAGCAGCAGAAGCAATGCCAAGCCCGCCTAGATTGAAATGCACATCCATAACCTGTAAAAATGCTGGGGAAATGGGCCTTTTACAATTCAGGGATGTGGCAGTCAAAAGTGAAGACATAGCCTTTGTTTTTAAGTATTGCTCTTTGATCAGGGTATTAATATTCATAAAACTCTTGAAAGGAGATTGTCATTAAGTACTAGAGCCATTAAGGTTGTCACCAGGTTTCAGAACGTTGCCACGGAAATGAAATTGCCCCTATGCTTCCACTGCTCTTCAGATGAACTGCATTCGGTCCTGAGCTCCCTCGTTCATTTGCAGACCTGTGCTTCTGAAACCGAGAGGTGTGATTAGAAGTACAGAAATCAGGAGAGAATGCTTGGAAGCAGCATCTGGAATTCAGTGTTGGTGGAGCCTGCATTTTTTGTGCTCTTTATGAGGATAATGGCACTGGGAATAGAACACCACTGCCAGAAAACAGTCTCTTGCTGTCACATGAATGCCACCTGCACTTAATTGAGAATCGACATTGAGGAGAGGCTGTACACTTTGTTCTCAAAGAGGGTAGCTTGTATTTCTCGACAATTGTATCCCAGTGACTTTTACATTAACAAAAGCCAGTGGGCACTGTGGAAATAATCAGTCTTTGGCAAAGCTAAAGACCACCTATTGTTGCAAACACCTTGGAGAAAGCTGTCCATCTGAGCGTCAGGATCTCCAGGATCCAAAGCAGTTCATTTAGAAGAATTTGGTTTCTTCAGAGTGATCTGAATCTTGATGGACGGACATGTCTCTAACAATTTTGTTAACAATTAAAACCAAGTAAGCAGTAAACTTAGAATGATACGAGCCAACATATTCTCTATCAATACGAGTCAGGCAAAGTAGAAAAGGTTAACATAGGGGGTTGCTTAGTGCCTTATTTGGTAGTCGTGCAATGTACCAACTGTTATATTTACAGTTTGCTACTTTTGGATTTAAGAATGTTTTTTATTTCAGAAAATAGAAAGTAGGCCTTAAGTTGGATCTCGATGAGCATTGTGGGATCTTGGGACAGCTTGTCACTTGTCGTTACTTAAGAAGTTTTGATGATACCTGCTTTTTTGGTGAGAGTTGAGGAGAAATTTAACAGTAAAATCTTTTTAAGTATATAATTCGGATTTTGAGAATTTTGCTAAACTTAGGTGACTTTGTGTGTACAGAATAAGACAGACTTGAGAACTGTGTGTGGGAAGAATTCAGCTTATAAATGGACTGGCCCAGACTTTGGGGAGCTACTGAGGCCCAGAGCAAAGATTAGCTGAGGGCTTCTAAGTATCATGAGGTGACTTTAAATTCTGTTCAAGATTTAGAAAGCAGTCATTTCTAAAGTAGCCAGATAAATTTTGTAAACCACACCTCTTGGAATTGATAGTGATAGTGAGTTTTAACATAAATATTTTCTGTGGCGTTCAAGTCTATCAAATTCTGTTTTATCAGATCGTTTCTAACTTTGTTATTTTTAGTAAGTATTTTAAAAGATCATATAGTACATTTTTAAGCCCAGAGTTAAAATTCTCTATTTAGACAGATCTAGCATATTCTCTTTACAACAGGCCAAGCACATACAATATTCATGGGTTTTATTTGCTTATTTTTTAGTCCTTAAATTGATCTTTAAAAGTTTCAACTAAAGCAGAAATTCAGATCAAATCTTTGAAATCTGGGATGTTTTGAGAGTGTCGGTAATATTTACACTATAGGATTTAATTATCTTGCTGTCCCATTATAAGACTTAAACATTGCTTCTGAATTGGATTTAACGTTTGATTTGATATTACAGTAGCTATCTAATCTTTTGAATGTACGTGGAAAATATTATTAGATCTACTTTGGAAATACAAGTCATTCCAATTGCTGTTTTTTTTTTTCAATTGGAATTTAATGAAAAACTAATTGAGAAAAATTATCACCTCCTACCAAAAACAAAACAAAACAAAACCTGTTAGATGGCAAATAGCAGAAATGAATATTGTGGTAATCATAGTCACCTGAAAAAAATCCCCTAGACCCACAAGTGATAAGTTGTAGGATTGGCACATCCATCTCTTTCCCCAAGTCAGCTACAGTCAGGACTCCAGGGGACCCGAGGACTCTATTGCAGATATTGATTTGTTTGTTATAAACCAATAATGAACTTTCTTTGAATATGTAGCATGATTAGTTTTGTTCTCCACCTGAGGTTCTTGCTTAACTCAGGTTCCAAGAATCCTTTTCTGAGGAAACGGCACTTTCCTTCCTACATAACAATAGTAACCTTCTTATGATAGTGCGCACAGTGTCCTTAAAGCCATGCTGTTCTAAGTGTGATCCTCATACCCAGTCAGTGAACTGTTTATTACTGGTCTGCAATGAGTTGAAGGGGCTCGCACCGCCATATAAACCAACTACACCACTGAGCTCCCTGTTTAGTTCATCTGTGCTTCATGGTGGCTTCCTCAACGAAGGGGGCAAGTGTACTGACTTACCCTCTGGGGGAAGCAGAGTGCCAGTGTTCTCTCTCTCAACGTTCTCTCTCTGACTTTCAAGGATTTTCTCCAAACTTTGGAAAGTTCAGCTTAGAATATATAAAATATATTTGAGAACATGAGATTTTTGTAGAGCAGTGTTTATAAAGAACAACTTCATATATCCCACATATACGGTGTCCATATTATCATATTTGTTTCACTTCTTTTTCATAAAAGATACTTTCCTGTCTCTGTGTAGTATCAACTTGTACCTAAAATGGATTCCTCGGTAGGTAGATTAATAAACTGAACAATATCATTATGCAGTGTTTTATAATATTAATAGTGGTTGATGAGTCTTACTAAAGTTAAGGTATATGCAAGTACTTTACAGGCACTAGCATATTTCATCCTCACAACAACCCTCTGCAGCAAGATTTTTATCTTCTTTTTGGAGATGAAGAAACTCAGGCTTACAGAGGTTATATAACCTACCCAGGATCAAACAACTCATCGGTAGTTAGAGCAGTGACTCAAAATCAGGTTGGCCTGGCCACGGGGCCCTTGCTTTTAGCCTTGCAGAAGCCCATCAGAGCCAGTCACATAAATGATCCGTGAGTGAATCAGATTCAGATTCTGGGAACATAGTGGACCAAGCTCATGCGCAAGAAACAAATAGGAATGTGGTTAAAAGATACTTTCTCAAAATGGCATAACAATTGAGACTGAAAGAAAGAAAGGGAACCACTAGGTCTGAGGAAGGAAGGGGAAGCTCAAAGGAGCCAGGTGAGAAAGCTGCGGTTGGGGTCCTAGGAGCGCTTGGATCTGGAAATAAACTCTTGTGTTAACTCCCATGCACTCAGGGACAGTAGGTATGGCTGGACCTGTGCAAGCAGGGAGCCAAGACTTAAACTCCATGTAAAGCTGGGCTCCCCAAGGGCCAGCCAGCCTGTTCTCAAGAAGGGCACTTGAAAAATTCCATCAGACTCATTCCATGTACTGGTGTGGAGTCCAAGTCAACCCCAGTGATGCAGCAGTCTGGAGAAACTGTTTATGCCCAAAGAGTCATAGCCCTCAGATTTGATGAAGCACATTGACTTCTGTCCATTCTCCTAGCATTACCAAAACCAAATCCTCATTCTGCTATAACATAAGGAAATTTTAGAACGCCAAAGATGGAAAAGGGCATTTTAAACATAACCAGAAGAAGGAAATTAGAGGAAAAATAAAATTGCTATCAAAGGAAAAACAATTCAACTGGCAGCAATACTTCTTTTTGGCAACAATAAACACTAAAAGACATTGAAATAACATCTAAGAAAAAAATAAGTATTAACCTGGAATTCTTTACCCTGTAACCCATCATTTAAGGAGTGATAATGATGTGGAATACACAGTGATAGGCAAAACTACTGATAAAAACAGTAATCTCACAAACATGATGTTGAGTGATAGAAGCCAGACACAAAAGAGTACCTACTGGATGATTTCATTTTTATGAAATGCAAGAAATAGGCTAAATTAATCAGTAGTGTTAAGTGTCTGAATAGTAGGGGTGAGTACTGACAGGGAAGGGGCATAAGAGAACCCTCTGGTGTAATGGAAATGTTATAAATCTTGATCTGGGTGGGATTTGTTTGGGCGTAAACACATGTAGAAATTAATCCAGCTAAACCCTTTGCATGCATGTGCATTACATCCCTCACTGTGTATTTTCACCACCACCCCCTACAAAAGAATATATTTTTAAAACAGAGAAGGTAAAATAAAGACTTTTTAAGTTTGCCTTTTATAGATGCTCACTAAAGAATTGCTGAAGATGTATTTATGTAAGAATAAAATAGAACCCAGAGGATCAGAGTGGGTTGTAACAATGAACAGTGAGAAAAGAAACTGGTAAATAAGAGATTTCTTTCGAACAAACATTGACTAACAGCAATAATAATGACTTTGGGGGGTAGGGGTTAAAAGCAAGATGGAATTAAAACACTAGATAACAACCAGTGAAGGTGATGGTAATTGGAGTTAAAGTATCCTAAAATTCTTGCTTTTTTTCTGGAGGAGGGTAGAAATGTGATCAACTTTGAGTCAATGTTAAAAATTTAAGGTAGTCACAAAAATAATAGAAACAGAATATTTAACTTTTATATTAATTGGTTGTAAAAGAAGAATTAAGAAGTTATCCAACCTAATAGTAAGCAGGAAAAGAGAAAAATAGAGGCAAAGAAAAGGCATAGTAAATAGGGAAAAACATAGAAGAAATAGGTCCAATTAAGTTAGTAATTATAATATAAAAATATTTTATTAAAACAGATGTAACTTTTTAACATGTTAGAAGGCAGAGATTCTACCATAGTATTTATAATAGACTCCTAAACCAAATGACACGAAGTCAGATGCATAGAAAGTGATAAATCAGGAAGATTTTTTAAAAGGAGAGCCCACATAACTACATTAATGTCTTGCAAAATAAACTTCAAGGCAAAAATATATTTTTAGGAATAATTCATCAGGAAGATATAAAAATCCGAAGCTTGAACTCTCAAATTAAATCAAGCAAATTTTGATAGAATGACAAGGAGAAATCCACAAACTCTTAATTACAGTGGGAGACTTTAACACACATCCCACGGAAGATGATACCTTAAGCAGATAGAAATGACCAAAGGTGTGGAAGAGCTGAACCATGCTGCTGATGAACTTGATCTTTTGAATATGTAAAAATCCCTGCCCCAGTAATTACACAATATATACATTCCATGCACGACATACATCATTGACGAATTTGAACATGTGTTATTGATACAAAAGAAGAACCAGTAAAGGATAAATCAGACAAAGTATAAGAGAACTGGTAGTGTTGAGGCTTGGGGCAAACCGGAGAGAGGGTGCCTTCTTAACAGTAAAACAAAACAAAATAAAAATACTTCTGCAGCACATAGCTTCTGTGAGAAACTTCTAAGTGATTGCACTATTCTGAAATCATCCAAGCACAAACATCTGATGCTGCCTTTCCATCGTTTTGCCCGCTCTCTGATCAGTTGATGATTCAGACAGCTGTATACGTAAAAGGGAAAGGTGTTACCGGTGAATAAGACCCACCCCTAATCATTCACCTTCGGGGCTGTAAACACTTCTGGTGTGGGCGACAGGGCATCGGGGGACAGGGGTGGAGAGCACGAGGCTATTGTCTTAAATTAGGTGTAAAGAGTCCATGATAAATTTTGGATTTTTCATTGTCCCTGGTCCTCAGAAGGTCACCTCTAAGAGAGGTTATATGGAATCTTTCTCTGAAGATGTTGAGGAATTAATCAAATAATTTTCTTCTTGGATACAGTTGAGACTTTATTTATGTATTGAACACATTTAATAAGTGCCTACATTTTGTCATGGCTGAAAGAATTACATGACCCTGAGAAGTCCTGGACATAAATTCTCTTTGTGAGTTAGGTGAATGCAGGATTTACAAGGAACACTATATAAGTGAATGAAGCCATCTGATTGTCTCCCCTCCTCTTCCGTGGTTTACAAATAATGTTCAATGTTGTTCAATATCATGGTTGTAATGCACTAGATTTGTTGTATATCCTTTTAATTTGTTAATCTATAGCATTCTCAACCCCTTATAAATGATTCATGGTAGCCTCTAATTTTGTTAGATTTTAGTATCTGTTCTGTATCTTTCACTGACCTAGAAATTCTACAGGCAGCTCCATTTTTAGGCTGATGAAATGCAGTGATCCCTGAAGTGATCTGTGCAGTCTCCCACAGGTAACCTCCTTCAGGCTTGAAATGATTCCATTTATTACCGTGAATCCCTGCCCTTGAGAACATATTAGCTGAATGTTTGCTAATATCCTTCTCCCTTCTGCCTTTGCATACTGGATACCAGCCTGTCTCCTAAAATCTTCCTTAACTTTTTAAGTTAAGGCTTTGATCACCAAATTACGTATCCCATGAGTATTTTTGGTTGACAAAAGAGAAATAAAACAACCCGTAACTGTTAATTTTATAGCATAATTGAAGAGCTAAAGCAGCTATTCAGGGTGAGCATCACCCCTAGCTCTAAGGAATAAATAATGCTCAGGTTTGTATTTTCCTATTTTATTTTTTTTTCCTTTTGATTTTTTTTTTATCGAAGTATAGTCAGTTTACAATGTTGTGTCAATTTCTGGTGCATGGCATAATGTTTCAGTCATACATGAATATACATATATTTGTTTTCATATTCTTTTTCATTATAGGTTACTATAAGGTATGGAATATGGTTCCCTGTGCTGTACAGTAGAAACTTGTTTATCCAGTTTTGTGAGAATTTTCCTTGCAGTTCTGACAGTAAGAGATATTCTACCAAAGTTCAGCAGGTATTTTGTGCGAATTGTTCCATGTGTAGATGTAGTTTTCGTTGTTTCATGGGAGAGAGTGGACGCTGTGTCCTTCTACTCTGCCATCTTGGCAGGCCTTTTGTGTATTTTTCTAAAAGTGCTAACTACTCATCCCTTTGCAAAGAGTAATAAACTACAACTGTACTTGGTCACAGACACACTGGGCCTCAGAGTTCTTACCACAGCAGAAGTCATCATTGACTGCATTTGTGTGAAATCTGACAGGCTGTCAGCACAGCTGGGTTCACAAACTCCCAGTCTTGGTGTCTGTGTCCAGCATCTCTCCGGTTTCCCATACCCACCCCTAAGGTTTCAGTCCTTAGTGTGTGCACTGAACAAAGGTTGACTTGCTCTTCTTGGCCAGTGGAGAGCTGGACTTTGTTGCAGACCCAGACATATTTGAACTGATTAGGTATTTTCCACTTTATATAAGGTAAGGGGCCTGTCAAGGTGATAGTGACAGATTTCTCTGGATTATCTTTGTGTCATTGCTGTACCTTAAGCGTTCCTATGAAAGACTTCACTACATGTGAGTCCCTAGTTGAAGTGTTACCTAAATGCTTTTCTGATTTAGGCTCAAGTAGCAATTCACGTTGAGCTATAAATATGAAAGTGGTTTGGTTTTGGAGATTTTCTTTTTTCCTTTTTTCTTTTCTTTTTTGCCACTTAACAGTTTCTTCATTTTGGGTTCATCACTTTTGAGCTTAGATTAAAACAGGCACCTAAAGTCATAAAATTTGACAGTTAAGTGGACAGTAGTCTCATTACTTAAATAGCTTATATAATTTTTATGAATAACACTAAGGCCACAACAGATAAGTGAGTGGAGGACATGAACAATTCCCTGAAGTGAAAATCCAGATGGACAGTGTGCATTTTAAAAACTGTTCAACACATTAGTAACCATCGAAATGTCAATGGAAACAACCATGAAGTATCCTTTCTCATCTTTAAAATTCTACTTTGGTGGGTTACTTAAGTTTCTCTAAAAATTTTAATTGTAAAAAGGCATTAAAGATTTTGACATATCTTGCTAAATGGATCAATTTTAATGCCTGTTATGAAAGTGTCTGCAAGTGTTGTATCAGCTATCCTCCCAGGCTTGCCGGTATAGAGGGGAGACGCCTGTCTCTGCACTCCTGTGTATGTTGAGATGATCCAATTTTAAAATGAGTGAACAAATTTCTGCATAACTATATAATACTTTTGAGCATTAAGTGAATATTTATGAAGATTTTATCTAACACAAAGAGATGCTTATAAGAAGGACCAGTGGCACTTCGGGTAGCCCCAGCCCCACACCTCACACAGTCAGATAGGGTCTAAGGGAGACTGAAAGGGTGCATGGTATCCAGCACCCACTAATCACCAGGGTGGTAACCCATTTCTTTTATTCCCACTTCATACAACCTAAGGAACGAATGTTTAAAACCTGGGCAAAACAGTCCATTTGCATAGCTCACTTCCTCCCATCCACTGGAAAATGGTTTTGCAAATAGTAAAACTCATTTCCGTGGTTAAATCATCAACTACTCCTTGGAAGAAACCGGATCGTCTCCAAGCAAAATGAGTTTCTGATGTTAAAACGTTCTTGCCTGCAGCGCCTCACTTAGTTTTGAATGCGTAAATGATGGGGCTGCTGTCTTCTCGGGACGCATGCAAGACATCAGGATCATCAGTCGTTCTCCAGCTCCCTTAGCTTAATCTCCGTCCTGTCGTCTGTTTGTGTCTGTGACGGATTCCTCAGAAACCACCTTATGAAGAGAGCTGATCTTTCTGCAGGTGTCCTTACTACTGAATCAAAATGAATAGAAGAAAGCTCTCAGAGAAAGATTTATCTTGGGAATCTGAGACATCATCACGTGTGTTTCTTTTAACCTGAAAACACCTGCCATTCTTTGCTGTTTCTGAAGGGTGTGCCTCATTTAGAGGCAGCAGCAAAATCTCACAATCAGCATCATTTTATTTTTAAGGTAGAAAAAAATTAGAATGATGAACTGTTTTGACTGGTGCATCACTGAAGTCCTGATGAAAGCTGTTCTTATAAGCACATCTGATAAGTCTTTGTTGTATAATATTTAAGTTCTCTTCAAGTGCTGGGTGTTGATGGAAGCTTTGAGGTCTGTTTGTGTGCTGACTCTTCAGGCTTGGAGATATTAGAGGCTTGGACTCCTCCTTATCAAAAATCGTGGATAGATCACAAGTGAGCTGGTTGCATCTATGTCTGACTTCTTCATGTATAGAATTTATGGTGTCCACTGATTTTATAGACATGTCTTAGTACTGTAAAGAGGTTGGGTGGGCTTGGGAATGTGACAACCTGGGGTCAAGTCCTGACTCTGCTAGATACTAGTCATATGACCTTAATTTACTTAATTACATCCGTACTTCAGAAGAAGTTTGCTTCTTCACCTGAAATGTGGGAATGACAACATTCATTTGCAGAGTTGTGAGGATTAAAGATAATATACGTACTTATATAAGAATCAAAATGTGTTAATTACCATGAATACTTCCTTAGCATTTTATTAACATTGTGTGACTACTTGAATAAGCTGCTTTTTGAATAACTTTATGATTCCCAAATCAACCCAGTGCAGTTGGGCTCAACTTCTAGCCTAGATGAGGAGTTCTTCCAGATTACGCACAAGACCCCTTCCACTGACTTTGTGCTCCGGAGCACGCACTGGTGAGATGGCCAGGGAGCCCCCGTTGCTTTCTCAGACCTGGGAATGCAGCCCTTTTCACCAGAAAAACCAACAAACTCATGTAGGAGTCAGTCCACACCTTTGTATTCATTAGCACCATGCTGAACCAAATTTATTTAATTGGATGCTTAATAATTCTGATTCAGACACCTTATAGGGTGTGAGAAAGATATATTCTATTTCTGCCGGGAACTTGCAAAGTATCCAGAACAGTATGTTAAAAAAAAAAAGTCAGTGCTCATAACTTAGTTCATTTCTTATGCCTCTCTAGCCCAGTCTGAAACCCCATGAAGCACTGTCAGAAAGTGTTCACCCTGGAAACGATCCAAATATCCATCAGGAAGAGAACAGACCAACAAATTGTATATTCATTTGATGGAATACTACTCAACAGTAAAAGAATTCTGAGGCTTTTTTCTTTTATATATATATATATATATATATATAAATTTTTTTATTGAAGTATAGTCGGTTTACAATGTGTCAATTTCTGGTGTGCAGCACAGTACTTCAGTCATATAGAAACATACATATATTCGTTTTCGCATTCTTTTTAACCATAAGTTACTATTGAATATAGTTCCCTGTTCTATACAGTATGAACTTGTTGTTTACCTATTTTATATATAGTAGTATCTACAAATCTTGAACTCCCAATTTATCCCTTCCCACCCGCTTTCCCCCCAGTAACCATAAGTTTGTTTTCTGTCTGTGAGTCTGTTTCTGTTTTGTAAATAAGTTCATTTGTCTTTTTTTTTTTTTCATTCTACATATAAGTGATATCATATGGTATTTTTCTTTCTCTTTCTGGCTTACTTAGAATGACAATCTCCAGGTCCATCCATGTTGCTACAAATGGCACTATTTTATTCTTTTTTATGGCTGAGTAGCATTAATAGATGGAACAACATGAGTGAGTTTTAAATACATTATATTGAGCCAAGGTAGCCAGACACAAAACAGTATATACTGTAAGATTTCATTTTTGTGAAGTTTGTGATGAGGCAAATCTAATTTATGACGATGGAAGTCTGAATAGCAGTTATCTCTGGAGATATTGACTAAAAAGGGGCAAAAATAGATTTTCTAGGGTCATGGAAGTGTTCTGTAGCTTACAGATAAAAGGTATATGTACACACACGTTCATCAGGCCGTACGCTTAAGATATGTGCATATACACTCTGGAAGTTATGTCTCCATCTGGGAAAAAAAAAAGAGTCCAAGATAGGGCACCATTTTATTTGGAGAAAGTGAGTAAGGTGAGGGTAGAAAGAAATTCACTCTTAAAATAGTGATCTTTCTAGGGTTTACATTTTTACAAACTCTGTTTCTATAAAAATGAATCTACCATTGAATTCTGATTTTCAAACAAAATACAACTTGTTAGGGTAGCTCCCAGTAGATGAATGAATTGGATCCTTTTACTTTAATGTAAAGTTTTAGCTCTGAAACAGAATAAACAACATTACCAGTGAGTTCCAGCCCTGAAATGCTAGAAGTTTGAATTTAGAAGGAACATTGATTTTAAATCTCTTTGGATGAATCGACCGTTCAGTTCAAAGAAAAGAACAAGTTACGTTGTAGATTCATCATCCCATCTTGGATTTGTAAAACTCCATGGGAGAAGCAGGAGGATAAATTACTCAGTCGAATGTGGGAGTGTTTGAACTCACAGGAAATTGATTTTCATGCAAGACATCTTCATTTTATGCATAAAGAATGAGCCATTAGTTGCTTACTATCGTTTTGCTCTGTGGTATGCTTCTTCTGAGACTGGAAGAGAGAAACAATGAATCAAGCAAGGGGGGCACATACGTAGGCATCACCTAAACGTAATAAACATCCAACTTCCAAATCATCTGGAAGGCAAACACCGATGCTGTATCTTCACTTTTTTTCCTTAAAAACCTTGGTTGAAAAATTTATATACAACCTCTTGTGTTACAGTGTTCAAAGCCTTTCATGATCTTTTTTCTCAGTCTTTCTAGACATTTCCCCGTACGTTTCTGCAGGAAACCCCACCCCCAGCTTTCTATCCACAATGAACTATGTGATAGTTCTTTAAAACTCTCTCAACAATTCCATTTTGGCCTCTGCCGTGTGCTTCCTGTCTCTACATTAATCACAAACACCATGCCTTACATAGAATAGGCGTTAAAAGTTAACGGAATTAAGGAAAGTGGAGACAGAAAGCCTGCATCTGTCTGAACAGCAAAGATTAAAAGAAAAAAAACAAAATGTTTCAGATTTACCACTTCACAGTACACAGGTTTTGCACTAAAAAAGATTTCACGGAACCTTTCAAAAGCCTTGTCTTTCCCTGACTTCAAAACTTTATAATACTGGGTAATTAAGATTTTTATTCTAGGAACATAAAAGGTCACTCAGACTTCTTTTTGTAACAAAATAGTTTAACAGTTGCAGGAAAAGAAAAGCAAAACAAAGGGAAAAAGATTAATTCTGAAACTCTATATGCTAAAGTTAAAAAGTAAACAGATTTAAATCATTTTATTTTTAAAATATTAATGTTATAGTTTAAAGCCCCACAATCTGCTGTGGGCCATAGTGTGTGGCAGCATTATGAGCAACTGTGGCCTTGTATCCTGGAATCTGTCACCAAGGTCTAATAGCTGATTAGAGATCCCAAAGATAACAATTGTTTTTCCAAACATTTTTTTTTCACAAAAATGTGTGTTTAATGAACATTAATTGAAGGTAGAATATGTCAACACTGTTTTTCTCATAGCTAAGGATTTAACATAACTTCTGATAAAGTTTTAGGATATTCATGTATGTACTATATATATTTATATATGTATATATATTTATACATATATTTATACATACATATATTTATACATCTATGCATATATAATATCTGTTATATATATTTATACATATTTACATGTACACAGAGTGTACCTGCATATCTATGAGATGACATCCAATAAATTATTTACACATGGTGGGGCAGTATAATGCTCCTCTTTGCTCCTACCTCAGGACCTTTGAACTTGCTGTTCACTCTTTCTAGAATGCCCCCCCCAACCCCTGTAACTGTGTAGGGCTCTCTCACATCCTGGGTCTTCACCCTTGTTTGTTCCTTTCACAGTCCTTCTCAGAACTTGCAGTATGTATTTGATTCCTTATAAATTCCTTAATATGAGATCCACAAAAGCAAGGATGTTGTCTGTTTTATTCACGTTATATTCCCAGTACTTAGCATGATCCCACCCATATTAGAGGAGCTCTTAAATATTTACAAAATGAATGGTTGAATGAATGACTTAGAGGTTATCTGACCAACCCTCCACCACACACATGAATTCCTGTTGTAGCATCCCCAGTAAGAGCCTACAGTCACAGATTGATTGAAGGGCACTTATAAAACAATTTGGGAACAAACTGAATCCAGAAGAGGTAAAAATAAATAAATAAAACAAATGACCCAAGTTGAGAAAGAGAAGGAAAATTTCAGAGAGCATTTAGCAGGGAGGAAGAAGAAATCAATCTGACCCACTTTATATTATGGAAAGATGACTGGTGGATAGAAACTGCATCGTTTGTCAAAGTTTAATTAGTTTTATTCCTTAATCCCCAAGAAGTTAATATCTGTGTAGTGCTTTAAGTTTACAAATACAGTTTTATGACATTATTTATAACTAAGTGGCTAAGTAAATAAAAGCAGGCCATGTGAGGAGTAAAGATGGGACTATATCATGAGCTAAAGAGTATAAGGTCCCATATAGAAAATGCTGCACATGACTCATCAAATGTGGACCTCATAATCAGTGGGACAGTTATAATTATTCCCATTTTTCAGATGTGGAAACTGAGTCTCAGAGACTGGAAATGACATGCCTCAAGTTCATACATCTTATGCATACCAGGTTCCAAATCTGATGCCAGATATTTAGAATCTAAAGCCCAACATATGATGGGAAAACTCAGTTCCAATTTTTGCAACAATCCTGGGAAGCAAATTATAAAAAAGAAATTAAACATTTATATCTCCCCCATCCTAATGTAAGCCTCCTTTCCATGTTGATATTCATGTCAAGATATTCCTTTATAAATTTTTTTTTTAAATTACAAACTTGTTTTAAAAGTCCTCTACTCTCACTTATTCTGTAAACACTTTGTAATGATGGATTGAATTGATGTGAATTGAATTGTTTGGATTTAAAAGGTGCTTAGCTCTGCAGTTACCCTCTTTTGCCACAAGAGGTCACTTATGGGCCAGTGAGGCCAAGACCGCTGAGGGGTTTATGAGACGTAAGACAGTTGGGGAATTAAAACATACAGACCACGTCAGGACTCCTGACAAGGTGTGAAGTTGATGACTCATTGGATCAAGGTGGCAGAAAGTGAAGTATTGGTGGGGTTTAGACATCCTCTGACGAGAGAGTGGCAGAATACGCGAGGACAAGTAGCGCGGAGGCCTCGGCTGGCTGTGATCCCCCGTGACATACAACTATTGTCCTAAGCAAACAAACACGAGTCAGCATCTGCAGTGTTTCGGGCTCTGTGCTGGATGTTTGGACAAGGATGGCAAGGACACAGCCCCTTCTTCCCCCAAAGCCGCTGTCTAGCGGGGGGACCGACAGCCTTCTTCCACTAAACCCCGTGTTTTGCCTTCAAGATGAGGCTGCACACGGGGAGCCTGCCGTGGCCTGCCGCCGGCCGTGTTTGCTGTCGGCCCACGCGCTGCTCCCTAACTCATGCTGTGCTTTTTCGTACACCTGGCTGGCTCCCCTCATTTTGCGCTTACCTGCCTGGCTCCCGTAGACACTGGAGTTTTGTGCCTGCTATTTTCCCTGTCTGCTCTCTCTCACCTTGCCCGCTGTGAGTACCAACCCTGTCTACTTCCGTGCTTTTTTTTTTTTTTTTTTTTTTTTAAAAAGGTTTGGTTACCGCCGCCCTGGGCGTTTCAGGGCCTCAGCTGTCTTGCTGTCTCAGCAGCTGCTGTAACAAAGGACATGTCAGCTACTTCTACTCTAGATGAGATCTGAAGTAAATGACCTTGTTTGCCTCAAAGAGGAGAACCAAGGGCTTGTGGGGAGCCGGGGGTGGGGTGCAACCAGGGAGCAGGAAGTTCCAGCTGGAGCGTCTGGAACAAGGCTGACCCTGAGGGTACCAGTGGCCAAATGTTCGTGGCACCAGGCAGCCTCCAACGGTGTGTGATCCTGTCCTTTCTCTCCTAGAGTTTTATTTCATCTTTCCCTTTTTCTTATTTCTTACCTTATTCCATTATCTCTCCCATTTTACCCTTTTCTTCCCCTGTTATCGTCTCATTGCTTTCTGCTCCCTCTGGTGGCCCTAATAGGAACTGCTGGTGATGCAAGGGCTGAATTGGGCCCTTAAGTGGATGTTGTTTGGCTGGTGTGGTGGTGTAACTCAGTTGCATTTGAAGATCTTTGGACACGGCATGCACTGTCCACTTCCTGCCATGGTGCCTACACTCAGTCACACACCTACAGCTGCATTCATCCCATTTACCTGCCTGGCCCCAGCTCTGATCCCACCTGTGTGCTCCAGAGGTTATTTAAATGAAAGAATGTGCATGATGCCTGTGCTATGGTAAAGATGTGGCTCTTCTAATACCTGGGAGCTCAGGTGTCCCCACCAATTTTTACCCTTTAATGGCTTCCCGTGTTAATTTGTCAGAAGCTGGTCCTGTGCAGGTAAGGGGACATTTTATTTATTAGCTTTCTTAAAAATATCAAGTATTATACAAGAGCTTTCAGCCTCTGTCTGAAGCCTGTCAACCCATGTGTATTAATTTCTTGTTGCTGCTGTAACATTATCACAAATTGATCGGCTTATAACAAAAATTATCTTACAGTTCTGTAACTCAGAAGCAGACACAAGTCACAAGGGGCTGAAATCAAGATGTCTGTTGGGCTCTGTTCCTTGCTGGAGGCTCTAGGGGAGGATCCATTTCTTTCCTCATCAGATTGTCAGCAGAATTCAGTTCTTCAAGGTTGTCAGACTGAGGTCTGCATTTCCATGCTGGCCATCGGCTGAGGGCCATTCCAGCTTCCAGAGGCCACCTTCATTCCTTGGCTCACACCCACCCCCTCACCATCTTCCCCCATCAACAGTGGGGGTCAAGTCCCTCATGTTTCCAGTCTCTCCTTCTCCTTCTGTCTCATCGCTGTGATACGGTTAGAAAAGATTCTGTGCTTTTAAAGACTCAGTGATTAGGATGGGCCTATCCAGATAATCCTGGATCATCTCTGCTTCTCAGGGTCCTTCCCTTTAATCACAACTGCAAAGTCCCTTCATCACATAAGGTTCCATCTGCACAAGTTCTGGGGATTAGGGCCTGGACAGCTTTGGGGGCCATTATTCTACAGACCACACTGCTGATGCTGGCTCTTAAGTTGGTAGGAACTTCACATGGTAATTGTATTTGAAACCAGACATAGGGTGGCCTGCTGAGTAAAGCACTTGACCAGGGATGGGGAAAGCTTGGGTTTCATTCCAGCCCTGTGGTCATGACCCTGGCCAAGGCTGTGGAGCTTTGCTTCTTTTAGGATATTGCTGTGATATCTAGCTTTAAACTGTCTTAGAAAATGAAAGTGAATAAAATTGATTAACCAGAATTTTCAATCACTGGTATAACTGGTATAAGAATATTGAGTAGATACCTTCTTAATTACTAAGAGAACCCAAGTTTTATTTGGGGTAGCAAGATGTCCAACCAAAAACAAAAACGACAACAAAATCTATGGGTTTGAGCTTTCCTTGCAGCTTGGGATGGTCAGTGTGACATATTTTTGGTTGAGATAATGAATGGAAGTTCCTGGATAGGAATTCCAGGAAAGCTCTGTCACAGGAGCTGACTCAGCCAGTACTCACCCCTTCTTGTCCTGTGCCCTGCCCCGTCTGCCTGCTTGGAATACAGACATGGTGGCAGGCACTCGGGCTGCCATCTTGAAAGTATGTGGATGAGAGACAGGCCCTAAGGATGGCAGACTGGAAAGCTAGAAAGAGTCCAGTCCCCAACAATATTGCAGAGCCCCCATACCAGCCCTGGACTGCCCACTTCTAGATTTCTTTTCCATGAGAGAAAAAGATGTCAGTGGCAGAGTTAGAGAGGGGAAAGAAGTAAGAGGTGCTCTGTTCCTAAAGAGCTGAATTCAGTTCTTCACTAGGCTCTGTGCTCTAACAGTTGACTCTTACTCTAAAGGTTATCACAAGATTCAGAAGTGTCTCCTACCAGTAGGAAATGAGCTGTGAAAAATAATGTTTTTGTTTTGTTTGCGGGGGGGGGGGGGGCGTAATTAGATTGATTGATTGATTTATTTTAACGGAGGTACTGAGGATTGAACCCAGGCAGGACCTCATTCATGCTAAACATGCACTCTACCCCTGAGCTATACTCTCCCCCCAAATAATGTTTTCTTAATAATAAATTTAACTCTATCAAATGACCAGAAAAAAGAAGGTATTAATGTGTGTCTAACTCTTTTAAATTGAAATACTTTTTCACATACATTATCCCATTTTATTATCAAAATAACCCCACGAAGCAGGTGGGTCAGTCATTGGCACTGCTTTCATTTGCAGTTCAGGAAACTGAGACACAAAAAGCAGCCTTCCTACAGAATCCGAATCCTTATTTATATCTTTGACTCTAAGTCCTTGGCTCTCTCCTACTCCTCACTTTACAAGGTTCATTCCTTAATGTTGTATTTTAAAGGAATCATTAGTATATGATGTGGAAAAAAAAGACAAAAAGTGTTCTCCTTTGCCTGTGATGTGTATTTAACATGGTAAAACTCTAAGAATATTCTTCTCAAGGCTTCCCTCCCCCCAGGATTGGGCAGCTCACTCAGGCTGGTTCTGACTGAGGAGGAGTTGGGCAGCGCCCCAGGGAGACCTCTCGGAGATGAGGATGGCCGGGCCCTGGGGACTGATCTGTGACCCCGGAAGCCACTGGCAAGCGCCGCCCTCTGGTTCCCTGATTTCCTCCAGCTCTTCATCTCCAGTACAGCATGGCAGCCCAGGCTGGCCCTGCAGCAGAGTCCCTGGGTGGGAACAGTTCCTGGGGAAACAGAGTTGTGGACAGGAAAGGCAGCCCACCACCTGTCTTCAGCAGTCACTTCACAGAACTGAAGTAGATTGACCCCCAGATAGAATAACTCGCTCTGCTACTGCAGTGAACTATCTGGTCAGAAAGATTTCAGATTTTCTAAGTCTTGTGGGGTAACCTGAGGGGCAAAGTGCTGATTTTTTATGATGATGAAATGGCATCTAGGCCAAAGAGTACAAATGACAGCCCCCAACACAAACGACACCCTCGTTTTCAGATTGCTTCCCCCATCTGAAGGCCTGAAGAATTCCCAGTCCAAACTGTGAGCTTTTAAAGGTACATGTGTCTTGTATAATTTCACAAGATCATAATGCTTTAGAAAATTTATAAACTGAAGAGGAATAAAGTACAGTGTGTTCCCACCAGGCAGAGCAGAGGTCACGCTTCAAATGCTTTCTTTTTCTTTGAAGAGGCAATGACTTTGACCTGTACCTTCTATGACATTTAAAAGCCCTATGTTGAAGGTCATTTATTGGTAAATTAATTGGCTTAAATCTTCTCTTTTCAAATTCTGGATTTTTTCCAGTATCTAAGATAATTCCACATCTGAGTCAAAATGACAAGATTCAGAACATTGAAAAACCATCGTCATGAATGCAGATTTACAGAGGGCTTCCTACACATGTACATTGTTAAAGGCATCCTGAGGGCTACTAATTACAGTGGAGGCTTGGTCTCTGCCATCAAAGTATTTAGAATCTAAAGGGAGAGACAGATTAAACACCTGGTAAATAAGAGCAAAAAGATGCAATGCTTTATGACTATTTGCAGCATCCTATTTGAGTTAGCAGATGTCTCCTGGCCAACATGATCTTCTGCTCTTGTTTGCGTTGGTTAGAACTGTTGGTTGTAATTAATAGAAACTCATGTATGCTAGATTAAGGAGGGAAGAAAGTAGGGAGAAGATATATTTAAAGAATATGTAGTTTTTTATGGGTCCCAAGATCGTGCAGCCTGGCCACAGGAGGGACTGGAACGCTAGCAAGAGCCCGGGAGAGTTTGTTGTTTGTTTTGTGCTTTGTTTTTGCCTCTCTTATCCATCTTTTCTCAGTTTCAGTCTCTCTGTGCCAGTTAACACATCTTCTACCAAGCCCCTTCTGTCCAAGATGGCTAAGTTGGTTTTTGTTCTTCCGTTCGTGCAACTAGCCCAGATTAGAACTGAAACCTCTTGGTCCCGTTTATGCATTTCTGCAGAAAGACCTCTGACCTATCTTCGGTAAGGGACCTGCCCCTAGTCAGTTGGCTAAGGCCCAGTGGAATAAATGAGACTAACACAGGGCAACCCCTAGGAACATGTGGGTGTTGGAAAAGCAATTCTAGAGAAGGCAGAACAATGATGAGCTGCACAGAGGTGTCTTCTAGTCTGACTGAAGAACAAAACTTGGCTTCACACCGGTGGGCCACGACCCTGGGTGGGGAACGGAAGGTGGGAGGGTAGAGACTCATATTTATTGATGCTCCTTCCTTGAAACCACCCACCCAGATAACACGGCTTCTCCATGGACTGAATGAATAGTAAATCCTCAGTACATGGTGTAGATTTTTTTAATTGTATGTAGATGCTCTTGTAATGAATACAATTTAAATTCCTTTAAAGATGTTACAGAAGTGATCCTGTCGTTTGGTCATCGTGTATCTTTTTCAGTCGCTGGGCACTGATAGGAAAGCTGTCCTTGTGCCAAGAGTCCCTTTTTTGGAAGATAAGGGAGCCCTGTGTATAAGGCTAGGTATGGACTCAGTGACTACGTGAGTAGTTGTGAGTGTTGGCTGTGAAGGTCAACAAGATGCTCTACACATGAATTTTATAAGTCCTCCCTTTTTTTCTTGTATTGTCATGAATTTGTCTATAGACGCCATACTGCATGGAAGTATGTTATATGCATAATATAGTAAATTGGTAGAAAGCCCATTCTCAACCATAAAGAATTATTTTAAGGGCTGTATTACTTTCAGCTCTTTTCAGTAACAGGAACTCAGCCAACACAAGGTTAATAAGAAGTGCTTTGTAATGTGCCATGGGGGATAGTTAAGTCTGGCTTGTAGTTGTGTGGTGATTGTTGACACGCTTCTAAAGTGTTTTAAAATATCCCTGAAAGGAACCTTAAATACTGAAGTACTGTTTGCACCATTTTACAAACTCTTTTCCTCAGTATTGCAAAGGGAAAGTTCCATTCCAGCCTAAAAATAACAGTAACGATCAAATAATAGTAGTAGAAGCTAGTATTACTCTGGCAGTTTCTTGATACAGGGACGCCACACTTTATAAACATGTTTTCATTTTATTCTTGCAACAGATGTCGATACCGTATCCGCCCCCTGTTTTATAGGGAAGGAAATAGAGTTTGAGAAGCCTGCAACTCGTGTCAAATTATTTGGATCCAAATTAATGTGCTTTTACTGTTTGTAAAATACTCCCTTGAATGGAAGAAATGATGACAGATGCAATTAACTCTTTAGGCTAACTGGGGAAAATTCAGACATTGCTGGCACATTGAAGAGATGCATAGCTTTGTCATTAAGACCAGATCCCTGAAAAAACGATACTGGGCAAGTTCAAACCTCTGCCCCCACTGCTTACCTGCTTTGTGACCCTGGAAAAGTTTCCCCTCTTTAAAATGAAGATGGATAATAACTCCTTCATAGAGTTGGTATGAGGATTAAATAATATTTAAACATGTAGAAGAATTCCTGGAACATAGGAAATGCCACTCAAGTGCTCTTTTTTTTAATTGAAGTACAGTCGATTTACAATGTTGTGTTAATTTCTGGTATACAGCATAGTAATTCAGTTATACATATGTATATATTCCTTTTCATATTCTTTTTCATTATAGGCCATTACATGGTATTGAATATAGTTCCCTGTGCTATACAGTAGGACCTTGGTGTTTGTCTATTTTATATATAGTAGTTAGTATCTACGAATCTCAGGCTCCCCATTTAACTCTCCCCACCCCCTCTTTCGATTGGCCTGGAGCCTGTGCACTGGGTGTGTTAGCACAGCCGAGGGTGTTGCCAGCACTACTTCTGTAAGCTCAAAGGCCAAATCAGCGGGGCAGTCTGCATAGGCGGCAGGGCACAGTATCAAGTACTTTCTCAGCTCCGTAGTTCTCCATCTTCTAGTGCTTTCCAGACCTCTTTGCTCTGCCCGTGAATGGGGCTCCACGACAGCGAAGGAGCCCGGGCACAGTGCACAGACGGCGAGTGGGGCAGTCCCAGCCCCGCCTGCAGCCCAGGCTCGGAGAACTGGCAGGGGCCTCCCTCCAATCAGTGGGCACTGCCCTCTCAGGGCTGCCACACTTCTGTTTTAAATCCAGAGAGTGTCATCCCTAGAAACTAAGGAACCCTAACTAATTGGACAATAAAAGAAGATTGTGATCTAGAGACAGCGGTGCACGTCATGGAGTTTGCAGAGATTCTGATTGCCCTCCTGCTCCGCCACTGGCCGGCTGGGGCCCGCAAAAGCCTCTTAACCTCATGGTGCTGATTTCCCCTGCAAGGAAAATGAGATACAGCTCACTGGCCCTCTCTCTCCTCCCCAGGAGTCCTCAGATTAATTGCTACTTGTAATTCATTTTCATTTGGTTCAAAGAAATACAAGTATAGAAATACTAGGGTGAAATACTGTTTTTCTATAACTCAGGAGAGATTATCTATCTTAGTTAGAATGACCATTTAGTTTATCCTCAAATTTGGACACTTTTGAGATTAAAAGGAGGCACTAAGCATAATTCAAATTACATAGATTTTATTGGAGGGCGGTTTGGCAGTTTCTTGACAAAGCTAAACACACTCTTCCCATACATATGATCCAGCAGTCATGCTCCTTGGTATTTATGCAAAGGAGCCAAAAGCTTATGTCCACACAAAAACATGAACATAGATATTTATAGCAGCTTTATTCATAATTGCTTAAACTTGGAAGCAACCAAGATGTCCTTTAGTAGGCGAATGATGAACAAACTGTGGTACATCCAGACAGTGAAATATTATTCAGCACTAAAGAAATGAGCTATCAAGCCATGAAAAGATATGGAGGAAACTTAAATGCATATTACTAAGTGAAAGAAGCTTCTCTGAAAAGGTTACATACGGAATGATTCCAACTATATGATATTATGGAAAAGGCAAAACTATGGAGACAGTAAAAAAAAAAATTAGTCTTTGCCAGTGGTTAAGAGGGAAGGAAGGATGAATAGGTGGAGCACAGGGGATTTTTAGGGCAGTGAAACTATTCTGTATGGTATCATAATGGTGGATGCATGTCACCATACATTTATCAAAACACATAGTATGTACAATATAAAAAATAAACCCTAATGTAAACTATAAATGTAAACTGTAAATGTAAACTATAAATGTTGGATAATAATGATATCTCAACGTAGATTCATTGGTTGTAACAAATATACCCCACTGGTGGGAGATGTTAATGATGGAGGAGGTTGTGTGTGTGTGGTGGGGTGTGGGAAGAGGGGTGAGAAGGAGATATGTAGGAACTCTGTACTTTCCACTCAATTTTGTTGTGAACCTAAAACTTCCCTAAAAACATAAAGGGTAAAAAATAAAGGAAAAAAGAAAAAAGAGGACACTAGTGAACTCATCTATAAAAGAGAAACAGACTCACAGACATTGTAAACAATCTTATGGTTACCAGGGGAAAGGGGTTAGGAAGGGGTAAATTTGGGAGTTTGAGATTTGCAAATGTTAACCACTGTATATAAAAATAGATAAAGAACAAATTTCTTCTGTATAGCACAGGGAACTATGTTCAATATCTTGTAATAACCTTTAATGAAAAAGAATATGAAAATGAATATATGTATGTATACACATGACTGGGACATTATACTGTACACCAGAAATTGACACCTTGTAACTGCCTATACTTCAATTTTTTAAAAAAGGATATTATTTTTAATTATATAATTTTTGGACATGTGTATTAATCAGTTTTATTATAAATAGCTATATGTTAAACTATTTTCAAAAATAAAATTATTTTTATAAAAGTAAAATTCTTCTTTAAAAAAAAGTATAAGCTGGGATTGCCCCAAGTATCAGAGATGTGTGGTCATCTCAGTCTCAAGCAACACAGTCTGATTTGCCACTAAAAAGAAAATAAAAGATAGCATGCTTATTAATACATTGTTTTTATATAGTGCATTTACCCCTTTGTTAGGAACATATGCCCTCAAACTTTTCTCCTTTTTTTCCAGGTTTTATTACTAATTTATTGAGCAACTCACACCGTGCCCATACCCTATGAAATTCTTTACATACACTAATTTAGTCCTTACTAAATAGAAGTGTGTTCATTCATTCACTCAAAAATGTTTTGCACACTTGTTAATTATCACACACCATTCCAGACAATGGGAATATGGCAGTGGTAGGGGAGAGAGACAATAAACAAGCAAGTGTGTAAAAAGTCAGATGAAAAGTGCTATGAAGAAACAAGAATAAAGGAAGAAAAGTAAGAAATATAATAATATTAAATAATAATAAAAATAAGGAAAAGAAATCAGAAAGTAAGGGAAGCAGAAAGTGATATCTAACATCTACTATTTTAGATGGATTGTCAGGGAGAACTGCTCTTAGCAGGTGGCATTTGAGCAGGAACATGAGGAAATGACAGGCATAAGCCATGTCACTATCTGGGGGAAGATCATTCTAGACAGAGGGAACAGAGAGTGCAAAGGAACACGTTGGCATCTCATGCAATAGCAAGGAAGCTAATGTGGCTGAGCATGGGAGATGAGGTCAGATTGGATAAGCTAGGTTATTATAAAGATTGGAGGTTTTACTTGGGGGAAGACAGGCGATCATAGGAGGAGACACGTGATCTGGCTTACATTTTGGCAGGATTGTGGAAGCCTGGACACCAATTAGGAAGCTGTTGAAATGGTCCAAGTAAGACTGACAGTGGTTGCAGTGGAGGGAGTACCGTGCTTGGTTGGGTCTTGACCTGTTTTGAAGGAAGGAAGGACAAGAGTTGCTGGCAGATTTGAAACAGGATATGAGAGCAAGGACTTAAGGATAATGCCAAGGTTTTGCCTGAGCAACTGAAAGAAGGGCAATGAGGAAGATGGTGGAAGGAACAGGTTTAGAAAGAGAAATCAGAATTCTGTCTTCAGTCATGATTTGGAGGTGCTTGTCAGATACCCATGGTGAGGTGTCAAGAAAGTAGACAGTGTCGAGTGGAGTCCAGGGGAGTGGTCTGAGCTGGAAATATAAATTTGAGAATTGTCATTGTACAGATGGTTTACAAGCCATGAGTCTCACCTGAGGGGGTGGTATAGATGGTGAAGAGAGGGGTCCAAGGACTGAGCTCTCCAGTGTGGAGAAGCCTGGGGGATGAACCAGCCAGTGAGATGGCAAGGGAGCAGCCAGGGAGAGGAACCAGGAGAACCAGGAGAAAGTGATGCCCTGGAAGCCAGGAGAAGAGGGTGCAACCTGCTGTACCAAATGTGCCCAACAGTCAGTTCCAATGAGTGCCAGATTGTGCCACATGGAATTTGTGGGTGACCTGGACAAAAGTGGATTCAGCAGAGTGGTAGGGATAAAAGCCAATTGGAATGGGCTTCTGACAGAACAGAAGAGAAAGAAGAAACCAAGACACTGTCTCAGAAGGGTTAATAACCTTGTTCATGGGAACATATCTTGTAAGTGGCAAAGCCAGGATTCTAACTCAGATCTTTCTTACTCCGTAGTCTAGAATGTTTACAGGAGGGGAAGGAGTCCTGAACCAGGAGTCAGTGGGGCTTTGACACTTACTAGTTATGGAATCTTGAGAAACTCATTCAACAAACTTCTCTGAGGTCCTACTATGTGCCAGGCACAGTGGTAGGTGTGAGGGCTACAGAGATGACTAACCCAGACCCCAGACCCAGATAGGAGGTGAGAAAGGAAGTTTGGGATGGCTCCTGAAGAGAGGTGAAAAGCCATTTTAGGTCTTCTCCTCATTTCTTAAACAAATGGGGAGGCTGGCTCAGGAACGTTCTAAGCACGTTTCTTATCCTTAAATTCCATGGGTTAAGGTCAGGATTATCCTTAAGGATAAGTAAATCCTTTCACCAACAGATGAGGAAGGGAAAATCAGCACAGATTTCCCACCCGCTCCAGGGTGTATCACCAAGGTATTTTAAAGATGCCCACCCTTAATTAGAATTTTTAATTGGGAGAAATGTGTGTAGGCACTTTAGGTGCAATTAGTGCAGTAGATTAAAATCATTTTGAAGTGACCTCATTCAATTCCCAAACTGTTTAAATTGATTTTACAATTTTCTGTCCATATAAGTGGCCAGATGATATAGGGATGGCTGGGGAACTACAAGTAGATTTTAATGAGATTACCCTTGTCAACCAAGATAAAGAGGTAAAAACTATTGTAGTATGTCTTTTTACTGCATCAACTGAAGAAAAAAAAAAGGTTTCATCCTTTTCTCAATGGGCTTTTACAGTATTTTCATTAAACCTGGAATGCCCAAGATTCTGTTGTAATTTATCGCAACAAGCAGCACTCATCTCTGCTGAGTGCACTACTAAATAAAAAAATTTAAGTTTCCTTACAGAAAAAAGAAACTAAAAAGTCAAAAGAGAAATGATATGCTGGGAGAAATATTTGCAACTGTATGACAGTCAAAAGGTTAATATTCTTAATATTTAAAAAAAAAAAAGCCCTACAAGTGCATAAGAAAGGACTTGATAGAAAAGCAGGCAGTTCATAGTAAAGGAAATGAAATGACCAATAAGCCTATGAAAAAGAGGGCACTCTGTTAGTTGGCAAAAATGAAATATACTGATAACATCTGTTGGGGAAACCATTTCCCTGCCTCATGATTCCTTGCAGAATAACGCTGGAGGCCCCTCTCCCTGCCCATCATATCCTCCTCTCCAGAAGAGGAGGACTGTTTTGTGAATTTGGGGAAACAAAACTGAGGGTGTTGGGTAGGTGCCATCTGGGTCCTCTTTTCCAGCTCTGCCTGCCTGCAGTGAGAATGCATACCGATGTGCCCCCCGCCCTTGTGGTAGGCATCCTGAAAGCACTGTAAGGCAAAATACAAAAAACTGGCCATTCTGCTAACTCGGGAGGAGCGGTGTGTGGGAAATCTCTGTGCCTCCCTCTGGATTTTGTTGTAAAGCTAAAACTATTCTAAAAATAGTCTTTCTTTCCTTTTTTTTTAAAGTAGTATTTAAAATTATATATGTCACCAATAAAAATATAATTATTAAACACTGGGAGACAGAGGAAAAGGAGAGATTAAGTACTCTAAATTCTTATCTTTCATCATCTTTCATACCAGGAAGTCAAAAGATACTGCCTAAATTAAGTCAGTAAATTGTGATTTTAATGTAGAGTTAAGGATGTAAGCTATAGAATTAAAAACAGTAACAGGATTTTTTTTTTCCTTCTGTTACTCAATGATTCTTTCTTGAGGCTAAGAGATAATGACTTGTTTCAAGACCTCGCTGAAATGTCCCCGTATACTAGCTGATTAGAGTAACATAAGCAAGCTCCATAATTGTATTGTTCTAACACATTAAAAGTTAATTTAATAACCGTTGCAGTCCAGTGCAGGCTATTTCTGGTCAGTAGGCGGTTCTCCTCCATGTGGTCAATTCAAGGATCTAGGCCACTTGCTTTTTGTGATTCTGATGACCTGCAGGTCTCAAGACTCTTCTGCATCTAGCCGTGGATGGTGTGGGAGAGCATGTAAAAGGCGAACTCACTCCCTAAATGACCTGGCCCAGGAAGGACATCCTCACTTCCACTTTCATTCCCCTGGGGAGACCTAGTCACGGCCCCATCCACATGTCAGCAGGGCTCATAAATGTAGTTCTTGGTGACAGTTCCACATCATGGAGGGTGATCTCTAATCTTTGATGGGCAACAAACCCTTTCTGCCACACTCTGTATTCAAATAGCTATAAATAAATGGCATGTACCCCTTGCACCTACTCAGAAGGGCATGTGGACTCTGAACACTGGAAAGTCAAGTGTTGTGCAAGCAGAAAGGATGGCGTGTTGACCAGATTTGCTCTGAGTTCTCTGAATATTTTTAATTCCCTTCCCTTGCTCTGATAGCATTTAATCAAGCACCTTTTTGAAATTACTTTCTTTCCTTTAGTAGATCTGTCTCTTGTAACTGGATAGCATATCCTTTTTGTAAATTAATAAATTAGTGTAATGATGGGACAGTGGAAGGGGATGTGGAAAGAGACCAGGCAACACGCTGCTCCCTGGTGGCGGCTTCATTAACATGTGTGTGACTGAACTGGTCCTGTAAACTCTCCTCCCCCTTCGTGTTCTTATCTGTAACATAAGGGACTCCTTGAGCTTTGCCAACCCTTCCTGTTCTAAATTTTTGTTACTTTGTAATTCCATCCATCCGTGAACTGATAATGCGGAGTTTCTGGAGTGCTGACAGAGTGACCACAGCCTGGACTACATAAGTATAGCAACTCTTAAAGTCCTTTACCACTCCCACCCCTGCCACCTGTCACAGAGACATCACTCCTGATGGTGAGGCTCAAAGAAAGATAGAGGCTGAGAAACAGCATGGTAGCAAGGAACCTGACGTGGTGAGAAGTCTCCATCAGTATCAGGAGAGAAAGTCTGCATGGGGATTCAGCTCATCAGCTCCACCCCAAAGCCCTCTTCAATAAGAAAGGGTGATACATTTTCCCAGGCACTTTACAGTTCCTAAAGCCATCCCTGTAAGGTAGGCAGAATAGGCTATTATTTTCATTACATATTTAGTGTTTTTTAATAGGTTCACAGTTCAAACATCAGAAAGTAGAAAAAGGCGTGTGGTGAAAAGTCCCCCAACTGCCCAGTTCTCATTCTTCACCCTCCCTCTCCAAAAAAGAAATAACTACTGGTATTAGGTTTTTGTTATTTCAGAGAATTTTTACACATATATGTTCTTTTTCCTCCTCTTCTGTGTATATAACAATATTCATTACACACTGGTCTGACCTTGCTTTAATTTAATATATCAGGCCATTCTCTCTACTGTCTGTAGGTAAAAATCACCCTGTGTTTTATATAATTCCATCTATAATTTATTTTTATCAATTTTAGCTGTTTCTGGTCTTTTGTGAACACACACTAAACTTTAGTAATTTCGAGTTATATGTAAGTCATTTCACACCCCTGAGTATGAATATATACATAAATTCCTCAGAGTGGTCATTTTGAGAGATACTTTAAAATTACCTGTCATTAACCTATTTTTAGGTAAGAAAAGATGGTAAGAATTTGTGATTGCAAGTCAGGGGCTGCACACAGCCTGCCTGCTCACAGGTATGATTTTCCTGCATTGGAGCTAGCTGGGCGTGCGGAACACAAGGTCAGAGAGGTCTGGTGTTGGGAGCTGAAGCGGCTGCTGTGACGTGGGCATACAGAACACTCCCCAGCTCACCGAAGTGCAAGCTGAAGGAATGAGGCGTGGCTGCAGTGTGCTGGGAAGTCTCAGTGGCAGATGTAAGCCAAGCACTACCAACGTCTGAGCAAGCACTTTGTGAGCCAGAAGCCCAGGGTGTGGGCACCGGCTTGGTGGGAAGCTCCAGAAATAACAGTTGTGCACACATCGCAGGCTGGCCTTTGAGCCAGGGGGCCAGGAGGTGACAGTCAGGTGCCCGCTACCCATACCTGAGTCACTGGGTCTTAGATCTGGGACAGTGATAGAACAGGGGCAGACTTGTGGCCAACCACATGTCATTTAAGCTTCAGTGAGGGACAATGCGGTAGTTTTGTAAAAGTGGAGCAGCCTTGTTTGCACATTTTAAGTAATAAATACATATATATGTGTGTTTATTGATATATTCGTAGATAATGTAATATTTATGTTAGATATAATATATTTAAATACTTTAAATATAATATATTCTATGTAATATTCACATATAATTTATATTTACTTATGTATCTAATTTTCTTATATATATTACATAGAACATGTATAATATAAAGTATATTTTAAATATATAATATATTTACATAAAATATATATTTAAATAATGGAATATATATTTTTTCATATACTTTATTTCTTAGAACAGTTTTAGTTCACAGCAAAATTAACTGGAAATACAGAGAGTTCCCACATGCCTCCTGCCCCACACACACATGATCTCTCCCCTTTGTCAACATCGTGCACCCGAGTGGTACATTTATTTCAATGGATGAACTTACATTGACACGTCATTATCACTCAAAGTCCGTAGTTCACATTAGGATTCACTTTTGGTGTTGTATATTCTATGGGTTGATACGTATATTTTTTATTCCTGTTCTTCGTGCTACATTAACTCATTTAATTCACCAATAACCCTCTGAGGCAGATGCTCTCATTACCCCCATTCAGAGAAGAGGAAACTAAGGCACATAAAGTTAAGTGGCTTGCCCGAGGTCACATAGCTAGTGCGTGTTGGAACTGAATTTGACCCAGGCAGTCTGACTTGCTGTGTGTTCTTAACTGCTATGCTCTACTGCCTCTGACTTGATTCCCCAGTCCCTGGGATTCTCCTTCCCCTTCCCACCCCTCCTGCAGGTGAGAGAAAGGGCTCTCTCTGTTCTGACTTTGCCTGGCCTTCCCAGAGCCTCATTGCCTGTTTGAGGAATCTTTGAGCAACTTCTGTTGTTCTCTGCAGCAGGGGCCCTGGGTGCTGAAGGGCAGGAGCTGTGGTTCAATGTGGCCATGAGTCTGAGGGGTATCGCTGAGGGGGATAAAAGAGGAAAGGGAGGGTGATCCTGGAAGTGATGGAGAGGATAAAGGCGCAGTACAGCAACGCTGGCCTCGGGGCCCAAGGAGATTAAAGGACAGCAGTGAAAACTGGGAGAGGAATATGGGGCTGGTCCCTTGGGGAGACCAAAGACCAGACAGCATAGGACTTTTGGCTCTAGGTCACAGCAACTATCAAGGTTTTCACTCATTCATTTATTTGTGATTCATAATTTCCTGTTATTTGGAGGAAAAATTCTGATAATTGAAGGGTCTTTTGTTGGTTAAACAAGGTGATGGAGGAGGGTGATGGTATATGCTTTTGAAAGAGCTCAAACATAGCTAAATTGTTCTGCAAAAGAGAGTTTAGGAAGCCCAGAAGGAAGATCTAGAACCGCACTGTCCAATATGGTACCAGTAGCCACATGTGGCTATTGAGCACTTCAATGTAAATTCAAAATGGATTCTGATGACTTAGTAGGGAAAAAAAGAATGCAGACTGTCTCAGTAATAATTGTTTATATTGGACATATGTTGAGATGATAATAGTTTGGGTATTATTGGGTAAAATAAAATCTATTATTAAAATTAATTGGACTTTCTTTACCTTCTTAAAATGTGACTACTAGAAATTTTAAAATTACATGCGTGATCTGCATTGTATTTCTACTGGACTGTGATGATCCAGAGGGAAGGGACAAGAACCAGGAAGACCCAGGACTGTAGGGGATGGTCCCTGAGAGAGGGAAGTCATATAGCTGATGACAGAAGAGGAAGATAGGGGAAAGTTAATCAATGAGGTTTGGAGGGGAGGAGAATGCATGGGATGTGCAATGTAGTCTCTCACCTGAGTCTCCCCTAGGAAATCTTCAGTAAAATCTACATTCTTTTTCAATAAAACAAATTAAAAACAATTTCCTCTGGAGAAGCTCAGAAGTCTTCTCTTGAAGTGACCAAAAGCCTCTAGGTCCTAGGAAAATCATGTTTGAATTCCACTGCTCTCATTTGGGGCCTAAATGATGTTAATTAACTAGAAGAAGAGTATGGCGATGCTGCCTTTTTATATTCTAGTCAACAGGTCCAACAAACTTTTAAGAGTTTCCAGACTCTCTGTGAATTTTTAAGAGAAAGTAGTTTTCATCTCTCCCCACGTTGTGTTTTTTCCCCCGTTAACTTTTTGCTAATGTGACTGAATTGAGAGAGTTGGTTGTCAAGAGCTGGTTGAAAAGATATGGAATTTCCAGCTCATCAAATTCAAATTCAGGCCATCACCAATCTTGCTACCTAATAGTTGCTTAATGGATTTTGTTCTCTGGGAGTTGTGAAGTTGAACTGTCAGGGAGAGAACGTTTCTGGATACAGCTGCTTTCATCATCTAGGGTAGCTCTTGCACATCAGATTTGAGGCATAACCGGAAAAATGTTTGAGGATGATGGCCAGCATTCCCAATGCTGCCTTCTTGACCTGTGAGTAAAAGAAACTTAGACACCAGAATTTAATTAGAAGCTTTGTTATTAGGATGGTGACTGACATTCTGGGGAAGAAAAATGCTAGAGGAGCTTAGAGAAAACTTGAGGGAATAGAGGGAAGCAAGTGAACTGACTTTCTAATGAGCCAAATGATCTGTAAAAGTAACAGTAGAAGTAGATTTGCGGTGATGTGGTCTCAAAGGAAAGACTACATTTTAATGAATTACTGTTCAATTCATCCTGAGCCTGGTGTTCCCCCATTTCCATCTCCTTTTGCAGTCTGAAGTAATGAGCCTCTGAGAACTAACAAGGCTGAGCTGATTTTAGAGATTTACTATCATGAACACTATAGCACGGTGTGTACGTGGCTTTCTGTATAATAACGAAATATCAGGAAAATAGTCCAGATTGATTGTAGCTGGTGATTTAGTACCCCTGAACTGAATGTAATATACCAACAGAGATAATAAATGTAGTGGAGGGTGAAGAAAGGAAGTTATGTAGGGGCATGAAACAAGGGATTGTAATGGAGAGAAAATATCAATTTTGTGTAACCCTCAATAAATATGGATTATATAGATATGTCTGACTTTATACCTGGGGCATTTCACAAAAATTCAGATAAGACTTTTAATGGGCTTTGATTTCCAGAGAATGTCCCTTGAGTTTTCTATAAAATTTACAGGGTTTCTTCTCTGAGTTTCCCTGGTTGCCTTAAGCTTATTTCATGTATTTTATTGGAATCAGAATGATAAATGAATGATTTGATTGTCAAAGGGCTAGACAAAGAGCCAGACAATAAGGCAGTCTGCATAAATTCAGAATTTTCTCTTTAATCAGAGCTCTGAGGTCAGAATGGCTGAATTAATCCAAGTGGATGATTAATTTTTCTGCCTGGTTAGTGTTCACCACAATTTTATAGATTTCAGGGTGGATGAAAGGAATGAACCTGATTTTGTAGCCATCACACAAGAATGTATTCCTCCAAATGGCCCTCGTCCCTCTGCTTACTCTGCAAGGATAAAAGTATATGCTAAAGATGTGGCCATTGGCCAAATGATATTTAAAGCCCTCTTTGGGAATTGACTTCAGAGCCCAGAGTCTTTTTAATAATCTTGGCTGTCACATACCTTCCTTTAGGGATAGATTTCGTATTTGGAGAACATCAAACAGCATTCGCAGCCAAATCTTGTAAATAAGGTGGATGATAAATTTGGATGACGCCCTTTGAGTTCACAAATCAAACATGACTAAATATGACTATTGAATATTGAAAATGATTTGCTGGTAGCTTAAAAAACCTCAAATTAACTTTGAAGTCAGTTCCAGTAAAGGAGTGGCCAAAGTATTTTGAGCAAAGGCAGTGCCCTTGGAACTTGTAAGTATAGAGAGTCTGCCAAGGTGACTATTCTAAAAGGGACTGCATCAATTTAGATGTTTGTTTAAAAAAAAAGATCAATAGCACCACTTCATGGGTGCAGTGAAATGTAATAGGAAGAACAGCAAGAGCCAGAGGCATCTACCTCCGCCTCTTTTGGCTCTGAGTGACCTTGGACAAGTGATTTAAGCTGTCTTAGTTTCTGCTTCAAAATTAGCAATTGGAGATAATAATTCCCACTGAGACTGCTGTGAGGGTTAGAAATACAGCATGTAAAACACCACGTATATTGGCTGTCACATAGTACAGGGTCTGTGATTATTTGATGGGCTTATCTATACCCAATCTTACTTCAAAATGGATTAGAAGTAGCTTAAATGCTTGTTTTCCACCCCTGCGTAGCCTTATTTAGGAAAGGGTAATGTTAATGAATGTACCATGGGCTCTAATCATTTATATTAACTTTTTCTTTTTTGCTTTTTAAAAGCGATGTATTGCTCTGTTAAATACCAATTACGGTGTGTGCAGAAAATGCACTAATCAATGTTAAATAGCCCTTACAACATATCAAACACTATTCTAAGTGTTGTGTACATATATATATATATAAGTATTAGCCTGTAACATCCAATAACCGTGTGATATAGATACTATTACTATGCCCATCTTAGAAATGGTAAAATTGGAGCATTTTCTGTGATTAAGTTATACAAAATCAAAGAGCTAATAAGTGATGAAACCAGGGTGCAAATTCAGGCAGTCTGTAGCCCACACCTGTCCCCCTTAACAGTACAATACCTCATTAAGTGTAGTGAATGACAGGATGATCCTTTAGGTATAAATTTGATATTTGAAAACTATTAAGCACTATTTTTTTCAATTTTATTTTTTATTGAAGTGTAGTTGATTTACAGTGTTACTTTCAGGTGTATAGCAAAGTGATTCAGTTATACACACACACACACACACACACACACACACACACACACACACACGTATACTTTTTTCAGATTCTTTTCCATTACAGTTAAGCACCATTTATAGCCAACTCTTGTAAATAAGGTGGTGGTAATCCTTTGAAGTCAACATCAAATATGACTTAATATTAGAATAGAATATTGAGAACGATTTGCTGGTAACTTCACATCCCAAAAATTAACTGTGAAAGCTGTTTCTATAAAGGAGTAGCCATAGTGTTTTGAGCAATGGCAGTGGCCTTGAAACATGCATGTATAGAGTCTACAGTGGCTTGTTGAGAAGGACAGGACCCACCTACCTATGCTGGCCAGGTGCTGGAAGGGAAATCCAGCTGCCATATAGACAAAAGTGTGGTCCAGCAGACAGCCCACTATCTCTAAGGGATCAACAAGTGGCCATCTAGACAAGTCGTTGGCATTCTTGATCCAGAAAATAGGGTAACCAGGGTCGTGAGGCAGCCAGCATTGGGGCAGTCTGTCCATAGGGGAAGAACCCAAATCACTGGATGGAAGGAAGATTAGGGGGCAGATCCACAAGAGCTTTCCATTGGCCAACCCAGACAGAAGCCAGAGGAACAGGGGGCTATTGATCCAGCCCATAGAGGCCCACAGGGCACAGAGTGGAGTGGAGAAGGGGCAAAGTGGATCTTGAGAGGGAAACTGCAGATGTCCAGCCCGCATGTCTTCATTGAAGCCGGACAGGATCGGGGACACATCCCTGAGTTCCAATCACAGAGACCTCATTCTGGTTGACATCTGGTACTCAGCTCACTCTGAAACCATCACCAGTACCATCTGCCAAGCCACACTTCACAATTTCAGGCACAAGGATATCAGGGAAAACAAAATAATAGTTTGCTGAGGCAAGATATTCTGTGTGAGGAGGCTTTTTTTGACCACATGAGCCTATTTAAACTGAAAGGGATTTTAGGAAGGAGAAATGTGTGTTCTGTATCCATCTTGGCTCCCAGTATCATTGAATTTAATTTCCAAAGGATTCAAAGGAGACTAAGCTTTAAAGAACTCGTCCTTTTTACTTCTGTCTTTTATATGCTACTCTTTTTATAAACAGAAGCACTGTGTTTAGATGAGCTGATGATTTGAATGGGATTCTTCATGTCCTTTGGATCCCCTATAGATGTTTCACAATCGATCTCACGGAAGGAAAACACATGTATAGGGTAGGGAGGATAGATAAGGATACCTGGATATTCTTATTCTCTCTCTCTCTCTTTTTTTTAAATGAGAATCATTAATCTCCCAGCCTATGCAGATTGCATGTGTGTGTGTGTGTGTGTGTGTGTGTGCGTGCACTACATCCAGGGCATAATTTGTTTGGCAACTACAACTGTTGCTATAGAAATTAATGGTCTCAGTGTCATGGACAGTATTTGGCTTCATAGCAGACATCACGCTGACTGGAACAGTAGGTGTGCAGGTGGATTAGGACAAGCTGCAGTCCCAAGAAATAGGACTTTTGCTTGCAACTCCAGCAGGGAAAGACAAGCAACATTCGTTAAGTCCACGGGAGACAATTGTACTACTTTAAATATCTGCAGAAGTATAAAAACGTATATAAGTGAAATCATATTGTTCAATCTAGTTTTTTCAGAAGGGAGAATGGCTAGTACAATCTTCCTCTTTTCCCACTTGTCCCGGCTCCACCTTCATGTGTTTCCCTACACCTGCATTTCTACTCCCCTGGCCCTCACACACACACACACACACAATAACTCTCCAGGTTAACAACCTGGTGTGATTTCTTTCATTCTTTTTTACATTGCATTTTGTCTTCAGTCAGACCCTTCTAAAACTACTTCTGAATGTGTTAAAAGGGACAGTCTACTGGAAATTCTTATTAACAACTACTGAAGAAGAGATCAACCAAAGTAATTTACAGCCTCCCCTTCTGTTAATCCCAAACCAACAGGAGCCTCAGCTAACATTATGAGCTGCCTGGATTTAACTGCTGAATCACAAAATGTGTTATTTCTAAATGGTGCACTGCAGTGGTGTTCACTTTTTCCAGCCTAGCTGTGGAACATTCCAGAGCCAGGAGCCAGAAAGCCACCTGTGCGTCACTGCTGGCAGTCTGGATTCCATCACCCCTGCAGCCAAGATGCCACAGCACCCCGTCCTCATGTTGTGTGGCTGCTCCTGCAGAGGGGACTGTCTTGCCTGTGTCCTCCAGGTCATCAAGCCTTTTTGTGGAGGGGGAGGATTTTCTTCAACCAGCTGCATCTCCTCCCTTCTACTCTCTCAGCCCCCAGAGGCACATGGTTCATAATCTGGGACATTGACTAGATGATGGCACTCTTCTCCTAGGCCTCAGTTCCCAGGATGCTTACGAGCTATGAAATCCAGACCCTATAAGGCCAGCAGCACTTGCATGATTCACAAAGGTGATACCGTTGTCGTTGTTTTAGCTCATCTCCTTTTGTAGCTTGAACTTATTTCCGTTTTGCATTTATCACCAGGTATGATAATTATCAAAGCTGTTAGCCCTTGAAGGCTGGGCCCGTGGATTAGACACTTGGCATCCTCCTTGCCTTGCACAGTGCCTGGTACATATCTGATAAATGCCAACTGGACCAGTGCACTCAAAAGTAGGGAAGTGTTGACTCACTAGAGTTCTTTGGGCACGTAAAGCATCAGAAGAAGGTGGAGAAGGTTGCATGGGTAGATAAGGGCAGCAAAGATTCAAGATGGAAATAAGAAATGAGTTCTCCAAAGGCTAGGCATGCCATTATCTAAAAGGCCCCTGATATTGGGGAATGGGAGATAATTTTTTTCTTCTTAATCACTAAAAATTTATTGACTACTTACTGTGTACCTTCTGTGCTTGGCACTGGGGAATCAAAGATAAATGATGTGTCCTCTTTTCTCAAGGACTTCATGTTATTTGTAAAGAACAGTTACTCAGAATGACAGGTAATATAATAAAATTATATATAATACATAATAAATACAGAGAGAGTACCGTGAGGACAATGGGAGCCCTGCTGGCCCCCTCCTGTCTCCCCATCCTCACCTCCTACCACATCATCCCTTACTCACTTCACACACCTTATGTGAAGACACCTTATGTCTTTGAATACAGCAAGGCCTTTCTCACCTCAAGGCCCTGCCCTCAGATCTTTACCTGGCTGCCTCTTTTTCCATCAAAGAATGGGGGAAAGGCGATACTTCTGCTTTAAGATGAGTTTGGTAGCTCCATAATGGCCTCCTTTACTGCTGGCTGTCATAGTGCTTGAAGGAAACTGCTGTAATTGTGGTTGGTGTTGAGTAGCTATAATGCATCCTAATGTTAGAGAGTCAGTCAGATGTCCCTGGTCCTCCAGGAGCTTTCTGCTGATGCATTAAAGAGTTCACTTCCCATATGTTTTGTCCATTTGTAAGCTGAGCTCTCCAAAAGAACACTGTGAGAAAAGTTCACACGTTGAACCCACTTGCCACAGTGTCTTGAAATTGTCGGGATCCTGCCTGTTTCTGTTGTTCTTTGCATCCTTTGTATTTGTTTCCACACACTGTACACAGATTATGCTAGAAAGCTATTTTGTGACAAGAAGGATTGAGAGAGGTTGAAAACAAAACTCTCTCTTTAGCTACAAGTCCCTCTGGAAATAAGGAAAGAGGCCTACTCATATTTTAAGGAAATGAGCATGTTATCCAGTATCAGCTATAATGCTAATTCATAGAATCAAAGAATTTTAGATCCGGGATATATGAGGGAAGTGAGTGTTAGCTAGTCAGTATGTGTTTAAGTGTATCTGTCAGAACACTAGCCTCTAGAAAAGAAGTGTTTCTCAAATAAGTTTGAGAAGGAACCCTGCATCCTGTATCTCCCCCCCTCCCTTGAATATTCACAATGGAAAATCAATTCCAACTCCGCTTTTGACCACGGAGTCTTTTTCCTTTGTGTAATAGCTGTTAACGTCCTGCTGTAGGACGAGAGTCTGTTCTCATAGTGAGAGCCAGAAAATGAAGCCACTTCGCGGAGGCAGCAGAGCCAGTAACGACAGGATGAGAACTGCTGAGGGCTGATAGCCTCCCCCAGAATGGCTCCGTATTTGTATTGACAGCAATGGCTTCAAAACATTCCAGGATGATTTTTTTCCCCTTGAAATTTACTTAAAGAATCATTTCTAAAGTATCTAGGATCCTAGTTTAATTTAGAGAGATTTATCCCTTAGCAGATGGAAAATGCGTCAATTGGCTCGTTCAATTTAGTAGTACTCTATTCAGATGCATCAGAAATGGAACCGAATAGTAACCCTGATGAGGAACTAAAGGCTCACTAGGGCTCTCAGTCTGAGGGGTGGGGAAGGGAGAAAGCCTTAAGCAATTAAACAAGAAGGTACGTAATTACAAATTACCACACGTGCTACGAAGAAGGTGCACTAAAGATTGAGCTTAAAATTGCAATCACTGTTTAAATGACCCAGATTCAGAAAGGATCAATAACAGCTGTTTTTATGGTTATCTTGGCACTCAGCACCTGACTACAGCCTGAACCACTTAACAGCCCCTCCCCTTCTCGTTCTTCCAGCCGGGTGGAGCAAAATGAGCTCGCAGTGAGCCAGCCCAGCCTCTCTCCCAGCCGACCCCGACGCCCACCATGAACCACTTGGAAGGGGCCGCGGAGGTGGAGATGACCGACGAGGCGGCAGGCGGCGAGGTGAACGAGTCGGTGGAGGCCGACTTGGAACACCCCGAGGTGGAGGAGGAGCAGCAACAGCAGCAGCGCTATGCGGGCCGCCCCCCGCGCGGGCGCGCCGTCGAGGACCTCTGCGCCCAGCCCGGGCAGCAGCAGGAGGAAGAGGAGCGCGGTGAGTGCCTGGCGCGCTCGGCCAGCACTGAGAGCGGCTTCCACAACCACACGGACACGGCCGAGGGCGACGTGATCGCCGCGGCCCAGGACGGCTACGACGCGGAGCGCGCGCAGGACCCCGAGGACGAGAGCGCGTACGCCGTGCAGTACCGGCCCGAGGCGGAGGAATACACGGAGCAGGCGGAGGCCGAGCACGCCGAGGCCACGCACCGCCGCGCGCTGCCCAATCACCTGCACTTCCACTCGCTGGAGCACGAGGAGGCCATGAACGCGGCGTACTCGGGCTACGTCTACACGCACCGGCTCTTCCACCGCGGCGAGGACGAGCCCTACGCCGAGCCTTACGCCGACTACGGGGGCATGCAGGAGCACGTGTACGAGGAGATCGGGGACGCGCCCGAGCTGGACGCGCGCGACGGCCTGCGGCTGTATGAGCAGGAGCGCGACGAGGCGGCGGCGTACCGGCAGGAGGCCCTGGGCGCGCGGCTGCACCACTATGACGAGCGCTCAGATGGCGAGTCCGACAGCCCGGAGAAGGAGGCTGAGTTCGCGCCCTACCCGCGCATGGACAGCTACGAGCAGGAGGAGGACATTGACCAGATCGTGGCCGAGGTCAAGCAGAGCATGAGCTCTCAGAGCCTCGACAAGGCGGCAGAGGACATGCCCGAGGCCGAGCAGGACCTGGAGCGCGCCCCCACCCCGGGCGGGGGTCGCCCCGACAGCCCCGGGCCGCAGGCGCCAGCGGGGCAGCAGCGGGCGGCAGGCAGCGCGGGCGGCGAGGTGGTGCAGCGGTACAGCAAGGAGAAGAGGGATGCCATCTCGCTGGCCATCAAAGACATCAAGGAGGCCATCGAGGAGGTGAAAACCAGGACCATCCGTTCGCCTTACACCCCCGACGAGCCCAAAGAGCCCATCTGGGTCATGCGCCAGGACATTAGTCCCACCAGGGATTGTGACGACCAGAGGCCGGTGGATGGAGATGTAAGTGTATGCGGGTTCGGGCTTGCTCAACATCACGCTTGGCCAGGAGGGGAGACGGGCGCTGGGTGGCCTCGTTTGTCATTGGGAAATGACTTGATGAGATGGATGATCTGTGGGGATGCTAAAAAATGTGTCCACCTTAAGCCTCAGAAACAGCTTGCACTTAAGCGATCGTGAGTGAAACACAGGTGGGAGGGAATTAAGTGTCGAGAGGTTGCCGTAAATCAGTGGTTCTCAAACTTCCTGGAGCATTTGTTCAGAAATTGATTTCCAGGCGCACCACTCCCCATCCCCCAGTTTCCCACTTAGAAGTTATAGGCCGTGGCCTGACATCAAATAAAAAGAAAAGGAAAAGAAAACGAGTCTGGATTGAGTAACGAGAGACTTTATTGGAAAGGTTTATTGAAAGAAGGAAAGGCACTGTTGTAACAGAGGGATGGGGACTGTTGCAGTAGCAGAACCTCTGACTGTAAGAACTGCAAGTCCCTAGGGTTAGGCAAAAGGGGGGTTCTTTTATAGGGAGGAATAAGCAAGGCTAGAAAGAACAAGGGGTGAGGACATGCGATGAAAGCATAACTGGAATGCGTTGCCCACAGGAGAGTGTTTTAACCTGAGCCCAGCCTATTCCCAGGACGGGCTGTTAAGGGAGGGATTGTTGTATGGCCAAAGCTCAGGGACCTGGAAGAAGGCGAGAAGCTTAATCGAATGCTAGTTAATAAGCATTTTGTTCTGATCAGTCAGCAGTTCAGCTAATCATTTGTCTTGGAGGGTCTGTGTCTGGCCTCATCATAGGTAAATGAGGGGGCACCTGTGAGTTTCTCAGGTCTTCTGGGTCTTCTTGTACAAGCCTTTTCCAGAACACAAAAGGGGTCGGCATTCCTTAACCTTTGCTGTTTTCCTGAATCTCAGGGCTCAGGTGAAGTTCAACATTATCACCAGTTAGTTCCCAGCTAATGCTGCTGGTCCCAGGACCACAATTTGAGAACTACTGCCTTAAAACAACCCCTTAAAGGTTTGAAACGGACATTGTGGCCTCTTTGGAGGAAATCAAAGAAGTATCCTTCTGGGCCTTTGCCAGCCAGGGGTGTCTGCAGTTTTTTCACCCACCCTTGACTTTCAGGAGAGGCTTAATTTTCATTTCTGGTGGTACCAGCGCGTCCTTCTCACCTCCCAAGAGGCACGGTTTTGAAATGAATTAGACTTTCTGTGAAGAGCTACAGAAAGCTATTGCTGCCCTGTTGACATTTCATTTTACGTTTTTTGAAATACCAAAGAAATTTGATAACTTGGCAAGCTTGGGTGTTACAGTCTATTCAAAACAAATCAAGAAGGCTAACCTTTGCCCCCACTACCTGGCTCTAAAGATTCTCTCTCTGCCACAACTCTCACTTTTCCATGCTCTTGAAGAATTTTTAAGCACTTTGATTTAAAGAGGGAGCTTGGAGTAAAAGAAGGGTCAAGAGGTTAAGTTCAGTTTCATTTAATTCTGCATTTATGATTGCACCAGGCTATTTTTCAGTATACCTTTTGGAGTGGGAACCCATTATTGGTAGCTGTTCATTTTACTTATCTGTAAAGGGTTATGCAGCTCAGAGAGGTATCATTCGCCTCTTCTTTTAGTAACAGTCAACAATGGCTGTTAGCTGATTAAATCGCAGGCACCTTCAAGGAAAGATTGGAAACAGATTGGGAAAGGATCTGCATCCTCCCCAGTAAGGGGGCAGCATTTATTGGGTCAGTCAGTTCAGCATGCTCAGTATCTCCTCTCTCTTGTCCAGGCTACACAATCAAACAGTTAAAAACAGATGTGCACTTGGGCAGAATTCTCAGTGACCTCCAGCTGTCTCCAGGTTTGTGCTGGCTAGCAGGGAGGGATGCAGAAAGCATTTTGCAAATGTAGTGGAAATGGAGCAGGTTTTTAAAAGTGGGGAGCTGGCAAGAGGCTGGGTTCTGCACCCTTTTAGAAATTTGAAGAGCCATCTGCGAAGAAGCTGCAGGAGCATTTGGTCCGGGTGTGGCCTCTTCCTTTATCTCTCTCACCTGCGCCAGCTCCACGAAATGACTGCCTTAACCACCCTGTCCCTGCAGCCTCACGATAAATCCACAGCACAGCCTAACTTGGGGGCGGGGGCTTGCTTTTACCTATTTGAACTAGAAGAACAACTTAACCCTCTTGCATGATGTTTCATTCAGAAGTAGAATTGATTCTAGAATATTGGGTGATGCTCTAGAAATCCATCTGACCAAAAATTCAACTTGACACTAAGAAATTGGTGAGGGCTTACTGGGTTAAGAATAGTTAATACAAAACAAAACCAAAAACCTGTGCCTTAAGCTATTCTGCCAGCCATCTTAAAGTCATTTGAATTGGTGGGTTTCATGTCATCTGTTATGCCTTATTTATAGGAAGGACCTTCATTTGCTTCCTCTTTGATGGTATTATGGGAGAATATATAAGTATATGTATTCTGTTGATTTCCATCTCAGCATCAGAAAGTATTTACTGAATGTTCATGCCGTGTATGCTGTTGTAGAAGATGGAAAAGCACTATTAAAAGCAGTGTGGTCTGAAGTCTTTCTGGAAGGTACTTGTTAAAAATACAGATTACTACCTTTCCTTCCAAAACCAAAATACCTAAAGTGGGGCCAGTGGTCTGTGGTTTTGTTTTGTTTGCTTTGTTTTATTTTGTTTTGTAAAGTCTCCCTGTGATTCTTAACTGCATAAAATAAATAAGTGAGTAAGAGCCACCTATTTAAAGGACAGATGTCACCTGAGTAGTTTCCCCACGTAAGATCTGTGGATTGGAGACCTAGCTAAATCTCCTATTAGCACAAGGAAGGAGCTGCCCCACTCTGGTTTCAGTCAACAGGCCTGAAAAAGGGGCCCTGGAATTCTTGGTACAGAAGCAGTGCATTCCCCAAAAGATCAGGAACTACAGCAGAGCGAATAGACAGAAATATAAGCCACGTGTACTACTTGCCAGAGATGTCTGCTGATAGCTGAATCTGCTTTTAACACTACTTTTAATTCCCTCAGAGCTTTAGCGTATTTCTCTTATGTAGAGGATACTTGCTGGTGACTCGTACAAAATGTGAGGATAGGGTTGCTCATTAGCAGGAACTTACTGAACGCAGACTAGATGCTCAGCACTGAGTGAAAATAATTGCTTTCTGGAAAAACAGTTATAAATGCTTTTCTTCTAGAAAAGACTCTCTTCCAGATACATGTTGAAAACTACCTCCCAACCTCCTTCATGAAAAATATTGTCAATGAATGACCAGTTCTTTTTTTCTCATTGCTTTCTTTTTTTTAAAAAAAAATTGAAATATAGCTGATTTACAATGTTGTGATACTTTCTGGTGTACAGCATAGTGATTTAGTTATACATGTATATACACACACACACACACTTTGCCATATTCCATCTTCATTATAGGTTATTACAAGCTATTAAATGTAGTTCCTGTGCTAGGCAGTAGGACTTTGTTGTTTATTTTGTCTATAATACTTTGTATCTGCTAATCCCAAACTCCTAATTTTCTCTTCCCTCTTTTCCCCCAGTAACCATGTTTCTTTTCTGTGTCTAAGTTTCTGTTTTATAAATGAGTCCACTTGTGTTATTTTTTTTTAGATTCCACATATAAGCGATACCATACGATATTTGTTTGACTGACTTCACTTAGTATGATAACCTCTAGGTCCCTCCATGTTTCTGCAGATGGCATTAGTTCATGGTTTCTTATCACTGAGTAGTATTCCATTGTGTGTATATATATATATATCACAACTTTTTTTTTGAGCATTGAATATACATATTTTTATTGAACTATAGTCAGTTTACAACATCGTGTCAGTTTCCGGTGTACAGCATAAATGCTTTTCAGTCATACATGAACATACATAAATTCATTTTCATATTCTTTTTCACTGTAAATTACTGCAAGATATTTAATATAGTTCCCTGGGCTATACAGTGTGAACTTGTTTATCTATTTTATATATATTAGTTAGTGTCTGCAAATCTCAAACTCCCAATTTATCCCTTCCCACTCCCTCCTCCCCCCAACCCCATAACCATATACAATGTAGTATTGTAAACTATAGTCACCATGCTGTACATTACATCCCCAGATGGTATTTATCTTATAACTGAAAGTTTATACCTTTTGACCTCCTCCACCCATTTCACTGACAATACCCCCCCACCCCTGCCTGGTCTCTGGCAACCATCAATCTATTTTCCTTTTGTATGATTTTCTCTTTTCGATGCCACATATAGGTGAGATTATATAGTTACTTATCTTTCTCTGTCTGACATTTCACTTAGCATAATACTTTCAAGTTTCATCCATATTGTTGCAAATGGCAGGATTTCCTTCCTTTTTATGGCTAAATAATGTTTCATTGTGTGTGTGTGTGTATATATATATGCAGTTATATAAACAATATACATTCAGTGGACACTTAGGTTATTTCCATGTCTTATCTATTGTCAGTAAGGCTGCCATGAACATTAGATACATATATCTTTTTGAAATAATGATTTTTGTTTCCTTTGGATGAATACCCGGAAGTGATTTCTTGATCATAGAGTAGTTTTATTTTTAATTTTTGAAGAATCTTCATTCTGTTTTCCCTAGTAGTTGCACCGGTTTATATTTACACCACTAGTGCACAACGGTTTCCTTTTCCTTCTTTTTTTTCCAATCTTCATGAATGATCAGAACGTTATTTTATTCCTGTCACATTTTTATTTAAAATTCATGTATTTCAAATAATTTTTTCTGATTCTATAGAAGTGCATTTTGTTACTGTGCAAAATGATTACTAATCAAAAGAATGTTATGAAATAGCATGAGTCTTTACTAGATCATTGTATCATTTTTTTCTTTTGTTGGATAAATTTGACATGTAACATTGTGTAAATCTAGGGTACACATCATGTTACTTTGGTACCTTTATATATTGTAATATGGTTGCTGTTGTAACAATAATTAATACATTACATACTCATTACAATATTACTGTGTGCTTAATTGTACATGAAATCTCTATGGCTATTTTGGTACTTGTTACAAGTTGGTACCCTTAAACACCCTCAGTCTTATCCCCCTACCCCAACACCCTGGTAACCACTGTTTTACTCTTGTTTTGTTTTCTAAACATGTTTGATATCGTGTGCGTGTGTGTGTGTGTGTGTGTGTGTGTGTTTTAGATTCCACATATAAGTGATCTGGCTTATCTCATTACCAAAATGTACTCAAGGTCCATCCATGTTGTCACAAAAAAGAAGGATATCCTTCTTTCTTGTGGCTGAATAATACGCCGTTGTGTATATACCACATCTTTTTTATCCACTCGTCTGTTGGTGGGCATCTGAGTTGTTTCCATATCTTTCACAATGGGCTATTGTGAATAATGCTGCAATAAACATGGGGTGGACACATCTTTCCAAATTCCTTTGGGTTTTCATTTCCTTTGGGTATATTCCCAGAAGTGGAATTGCTGGATTGTGTGGTAGGTCTATTTTTAATATTTTGAGGAACGTCCATGTTGCTTTCCATAGTGGTTGGAGCAATCTACATTCCCATAAACAGTGTATAAGGGTTTCTTTTCACCACATCTTCTCCAGCACTGGTTGTTTTCTTGTCTTCTTCATAATAGTCATTCTAACGTGTCTGAGGTGATGTCTTACAGTTGTTTTGGGTGCATTTTTTTTTGATGATTAGTGATGTTGAGCACCTTCCCCTGGGCCTGTTGTCCATTTTGATGTCCTCTTTGGAAAAATAACTGTTTAGGTCTTCTGCATATTTTTTGTTTTGTTTTGTATGGATGGGGCACAAGATCAATCAAAAAAATTTTTTAAGCTGTGTTCTTCATATATTTTAGATGTTAATGCCTTACTCAGTACATGACTTGCAAAATTTTTCTCCCATTCTGTAGGCTGCCTTTTAATTTTGTTAATTGTGTCTTTGCTATGCAGAAGCTTTTGAGTTTGTTGTAGTCCCATTTGTTAATTTTTGCTTTTGATGTTTGTCCCTTTGGTATCATGTCAAAAAAATCCTTTCTAAGAGCAACATCGATGCACTTCTTCCCTATGTTTTCTTCTAGAAGTTTTATAGTCTCTGGCCTTAAGTTTAAGTCTTTGATCCATTTTGAGTTAATTTTTATGAGTGATGTGCAATAGGGGTTCAATTTCACTAGCACCATTTGTTGAAGAGACTGTCCTTTCCCCATTGGGTGTTCTTGGCTTCCTTGTTGAATATTAGTTGACCACATATGCTAGGATTTAATTCTGGGCTCTCTATTCTATCCCATGGGTCTATGTGTCTATTTTTCTGTCAATACATATTATTTTATTTCTATGGCTTTCCATTGTAGTGTGTAATAAAAAAGTGTGATACTTTTGGTTTTGTTCTTTTTCTCAGCATTGCTTTGGCTATCCGAGGTCTTTTGTGGTTCCACATAAATTTTAGGATTGTTTCTTCTCTGTCTGTAAAGAATGGCTTTGATATTTTGCTGGGGATTGTGTTGAACCTGTAGATGGCTTTGGGTAGTGTGACTGTTTTAACAATACTAATTCTTCGGGTCCATGGACAAGGGTTCCCTTTTCTGTACAGACTCGCCAGCATTTCTTACCTCTTGTCTTTTTGAGAACAGCCTTTCTAACAGGTGTGAGATGACATCTCATTGTGGTTTTGATTTGCATTTCCCTGATTAATGATGTTGGGCACTTTTCCATGTATCTATTGGCCATTTGTATATCTTTGGGAAAATGTCTATTCAGTTTCTCTGCCCAATATTAAAATCAAATTTTTTTGATTATTGAGTTGTATGAGTTATTTATCTATTTTGGATATTAATCCCCTAACATACATGATTTGTAAATATTTTCTCTCATTCTGTAGATTGCCTTTTTGTTTTATCAGTGGTTGCCTTTTCATTTTATCAGTTGTTTCATTTGCTGTATGTAAGATACTCAATTTTTATTATTTTGAGATATAATTGACACATGTAACTTTAAGGTGTACAGTGTTGAGTTCATAAACATACATTGCAATATGATTGCCATTGTAACATTAGCTAATACCTCTATCATGTCATGTAATTATCATTTCTTTTTCTGTGGTGAATATAAAGATTAATCTCTTAGCGAGTTTGTCTATAATACAGTATCATCTATAATCAGTATATTGTACATTAGATCTCCAGGATTTATTTATTTACAAGTTTCAAGCTTGTACACCTAAACAATATCTTTTCTATTTCCTGGCCCCCCAGCCGCTGGTAACCGCCATTCTATGTTCTGTTTTTACAAGTTTGGCTTTTTCAGATTCCACATACAAGTGATAACATATGGTATTTGTCTTTCTCTAATTTATCTCAGTTTAATGTCTTCAAGGCAAATCCATGTTGTCACAAATAGCAGGATTTCCTTCTTTCTCATGGCTGAACAATATTCCATTGTCTTTATCTACCACATCTTCTTAATCCAGTCCTTCATTGATGGACTCTTAGATTGTTGCCTTACCTTGGCTATTGTGAATAATGGTGCAGTAAACGTAGGAGTGCATGTATCTCTTTGATATCCTATATTTATTTCCCTTGAATGTATACCCAGAAGTGGGATCTCTGGATCATATGGTAGTCTTAAAAAATTTTTTTGAGGAACCTCCATTCTGTTTTCCCATAGTGGCTGAACCAATTTACATTTCTACCAACAGTGTACAAGGGCTCCCTTTTCTCCAGCAGGTTTTCCTTAAGTTTTAAACTCTGTTTATACAAGCATAAGAAGTCTCTTTTAGGCATTTTCATTCAGTCCTCATATTTTGAATACCTTTAATATCACCAATGAGACCTCATTTCCAAGAAATCTCACCAACACTCCTTATCTCTTGTCGTCTTGTTGACAGTTGTTTTAACAGCTGAGGTGATATCTCATTGTGGTTTGGATTTGTATCTCCCTGAAAATTAATAACGTTGAGCATCTTTTCACGTATGTGTTGGGCATTTGGATATCTTCTTTGGAAGAATTTCCGTTTAGTTCCTCTGCCCATTTTTAAACTAGATTTTTTTGTTGTTGTTATTGAGTTGTATGCATTGTTTATATATTTTGGATAATAGCTCCTCATTTGATATATGGTTTGCAAATATTTCCTCCCTTTCTGTAGGTTGTCTTTTCATTTTGTTTATTTCTTTTGCTGTGAAGAAGCTTTTAAGTTTAATACAGTCCCATTTGTTGATTTTTGCTTTTATTATTTGTGCTTTTGGTGTCAGACCCAGAAAATGATTGCCAAGACCAATGTCAAGGAGCTTCTTACCTGTTTTTTTTCCCCCCTTGGAGTTTTATGGTATTAGGTCTTATGCTTAAGTCTTTGATCCATTTTAAGTTAGCTTTTCTTGAGTAGTGTAAGACAGAGGTCTAGTTTCATTCTTTTACATGTGAATATCCAGTTTTCTCAGCACCATTTATTGAAGAGACTGTCTTTATCCAATGAGTATTCCTGGCTCCCTTGTAAAAGTTGACTGTATATGCATGGGTTGATTTCTGGGCTCTCAATTCTGTTTTTGTTGTTTTATTTTGTGTGTGTGGGGGGGGGGGGTAATTAGGTTTGTTTGTTTTTTAACAGGTACTAGGGATTGAACTCAGGACCTGGTGCATACTAAGCATGCACTCTACCACTGAGCTATACCCTCCCAACAGTGGGTTCTCAGTTCTGTTCCATTAGTCCATGTGTCTGTTTTTATGCCAGTATCATGCTATTTTAATTACTATAGCTTTATAATATAGCTTGAAATCAGAAAGTGTGATGCCTCTAGCCTCATTCTTCTTTCTCAGGATTGCTTTGGCTATTCAGGGTTTTTGTGGTTTTATATAAAATTTAGGATTATGTTTTCCACTTCTAAAACATACCATTGGAATCTTGATCAAAATTACATTTGGATTTGGGTAATATGGACACTTAAGCAATATTAATTCTTCCCATCCGTGAACATGAGATATATTTCCATTTATTTGTGTCATCTTTTATATCGTTCATCAGTATCTTGTATTCAGGGTAGAGATTTTTTTACTTTCTTGGTTATATTATTCCTAGGTAGTCTTTTTGATGCTATTGAAATGGGATTATTTAAAAATTTATTTTTCAGATAATTTGTGTTTAGTGTAGAAAAATGCTATTAATTTTTATCTGTTAATTTGGTATCCTGTGCTCTACTGAATTTGTTAGTTAGATCTAACAGCGTTTTTGGTGGAATAGTTAGGGTTTTCTATAAATAAAATCATGTCTTTTGCAAATAGAGACAAATTTACTTCCTCCTTTCCAATTCTGGTGCCTTTTTATTTCTCCTTCTTGCCTGATTGCTCTGGCAAAGGCTTGCAGCACTATGTCGAATAGGAGTGCTGAGAGTGGGCACCTCTGTCCTACTCCTCATCTAGAGGAAAAGCTTTTAACCTTTCGCTACCAAGTATGATGTTAGCTGTGGGCTTGTCATATACCACCCTTATTATATTGAGGTCCATTCCTTCTGTACCTAATTTGTCAAGAATTTTTATTGTGAAAGGGATTAGAATTTTGTCAAATGCAGTTTTTCTGTCTACTGAAATGATCATACAATTTTGTCTGTCATTCTATTACTGTGATGTATCACATTGATTTTGTGTGTCTTGAACCATCTTTGCATCCCGGGTATAAATCCCTCTTGATTATGGTGTCTGACCGTTTTAATATGCTGCTGAATTCAGTTTGCTTGTATTTTGTTGAAAAGGTTTGCAACTATATTCATCGGGGATCTTGGCCTGTAGTTTTCTTTTCTGGTAGTGTCCTTTCCTGGCTTTGATACTAGGATGTTGCTGACCTTGTAAACTCAGTTGAGGAGTGTTCCCTCCTCTCTGATTTTTTGGGGAGAGTTTGAGAAGTATTGACATTAATTCTTTAAGTGTTGAAAAAATACTGAACCATCTAGACCTGGGCTTTTGCTTGCAGAGAGTTTTTTTGTTTGTTTGGTTTTTGGGTTTTTTTTAAATTACAGATTCTATTTCACTTCTAGTGACTGGTCTATTCAGATTTTCTGTTTCTCCTTGAGTCAGTCTTGGCAGGCTGTATGTTTCTAGAAATGTGTCCATTTTCTTTAGGTTGTCTAGTTTGTTGGCATATAACTTTTCATAGCATTGTCTTATAAATATTTTATATCTCTGTGGTATCAGTCTTTATTTCTCCTTTTTCATTTCTTACTTTGTTTATTTGGATCCTCTCTCTTTTCTTCTTGATGAGCCTGGCTAGAGGTTTGTCAGTTTTGTTTATCTTTCAAAACAGATAGCTCTTAGTTTAAGTGATCATTTCTATTTTTTTTTAATCTCTAATTCCTCTCTGACTTTTGTTTCCTTCCTTCTGCTGAGTTTGGGCTTTTTTCTTCTTCTTGTGATTTTTTTTATTTTGTTGCAGATTTTTGTTCCTTGAAGAAGGCCTGAATTGCTGTGAACTTGCCTCTTAGAACTGGTTTTGCTGCATACCTTAGATTATGGAAAGTTGTTTTCACTTCCATTTGTCTCAGAGCATTTTCTGATTTCCTCTTTGATTTCGTCATGGACCCACTGGTTATTCAGTAACATGTTGCTTAGTCTCCACATGTGTGTGCTTTTTCATTTTTCTTTCTGTAATTCATTTCCAGTTTCATACTGTTGTGATTGGAAAAGACACTTGATATGATTTCTACCCTCTTACATTTGTTGGGGCTTGGTTTATAACCTAGTATGTGGTCCATCCGGGAGAATGTTCCATGTGCACTTGATAAGAATGTGTATTCTGATTGGTTTTTTTGGATCTTGTATCCTGTAGATATCAAAAAGTCCAACTGGTCTATTGTGTCATTTAGGACCTCTGTTGCCTTATTGATTTTTTTTCTGTCTGGATGATCTGTCCATCGATGTCACCGAGGTGTTAAAATCTCCTACTGTTATTGTATTATTGTCAGTTTCTCTCTGTTAGTATTTGCTTTATGTACTTAAGTGCTCCTGTATTGGGTACATATATATTGAGTGAAATACTCTCTTGTGTGGATCCGTTTATCATTGTATAATGCCCTTCTTTGTCTTTCTTTATGACCTTTGTTTTTAAAGTCTCCATTGTCTGATATGAGTTTTGCTACCCTTGCCTTCTTGTCATTTCCATTGGCATGAAATTTCTTTTTCTATCCCCTCCCTTTCAGTCTGTGTCCTTTACCATGAAGTGAGTCTCTTACAGGCAGCATTTTGAAGGGTCTTGTTTTTTTTAATTCAGCAAGCCACCCTGTGTCTTTTGATTGGAGCATTTAGTCCACTGACATTTAAAGTAATTATTGATACGTATGTACTTACTGCCATTTTAATCCTTATTCTCCAGGTGTTTTTGTAGTACTTTTTAAATTTCTTTTTTTTTTTCCCTCCATTGTGGTTTGATGATTTTCTTTTGTAGTTTTATGCTTAAGTTCCCTTTTTTTTTTTTTGGTTTTTGTGTAGCTGTTGTGGATTTTTGATTTGTGATTACCAGGAGGTTTATATATATTGACCCATAATTATATATCTACTTGCCTTAAGCTGATAATTATTTAAGTTCAAACACATTCTGAAAGATCCATATTTTTACACCTACCTCCCATATATTGGGATGTCATATTCACACCTTCAAGCATATCCCTTTTTGTTGTAATCAGTCACTTTAATAATTTTTAAAATCTACATACTGACCTGTTTAAGTGATCTTCAACCTTACTATATATCTGCATTTCTTACTGGGATTTTCCATTTCCAATAGATTCTTATTTTTCTGTCTAGAGAAGACCTTTCAAGGCAGGGAGGGTATAGTTCAGTGGTAAAGTGCATGTTTAGCATGTACAAGTTCCTGGGTTCAATCCCCAGTACCTTCATTAAAATAAATAAGTAAATAAATAAACCTAATTACCTCCCCCAAAACAAAAAATAGAGAAGACACTTCAAGGTTTTTTTTTGGAGGGGGGGTACATTTAGTATTAATGAAATCTTTTAGTTTTTGCCTGTCTGGGCAATTCTTTATCTCTATGTCTTTTCTAAGTGATAATTTGCTGGGTAGAGTTTCCTAGGTTGCGTGTTATTCCCCTTCAGGACTTTGGCTATATCATGCCCCTCCCTTCTGGCCAGCAAAGTTTTTTCAGAGAAATGAGCTGATAGTCTTATGGGGGTCCCCTTGTCACTGACTCTTTGTTTTTCTCTTGCTGCCTTTAGAATTCTCTCTTATTTTCAAATTTTGCCACTTTAATTATGTTATGTCTTATTGTGGGTCTGTCTGGGTTCATCTTGTTTGGGATCCTCTATGTTTCCAGTAATTGGATATCTGTTTCCTTCTTTAGGTTTGCAAAGTTTACAGCCATAGTTTCTTGAAATACATTTCCAATCCCGTTCTCTCCCTTTTCCTTCTGGAATCCCTGTTATGCATAGGTTGGCATATTTTATATTATCCCATAGGTCTCGTATGTTACTTTCATCCTTTTTCATTTGTCTTTCTGTCTGCTGTTCTGATTGGCTGATTTCTGTCATACTATCTTCCAGGTCACTGCTGCATTATTTTGTGTCATTTAGTTGGCTATTGCTTCTAGAGTGTTCTTTATCTCAGTTATTGAATTATTTATTTTGATTGGTTTATAGCTTCTAGTTCCATGTTTAAATGATTTACATTTATATTGATACTCTTTTCTTAATTCAGTTAATATTTTTATTACCAAATTTTTAAACTCAGTGTCTGTTAGACTGTTATTTATTTGGGGAGGGTGTCTCTTTTTCATTTGGGAGTAGTTCCTCTACCTTTTCACTTTACTCAACCTTCTCTGTTTCTATGAATTTAGATGAATTAGTTATCTATTGTGGTCTTGAAAGGATACTTTCATACAGCAGTGTTGCTGTGTAGACTGCATGTCCAGTATCTTTGGTGTGAGGGCTGGATTTGATGTAGACACCAGCCACATCTTTCCTCAGGCTGTGCTTTCCACCATCACCTTGATAGGGGATGTGGTTGGTGTTAGAAGAGCCAAAGCCCATGCAGGATGTCAGGCAGGACTTCCTCTCTGCTCTGTGGCTGTCACTGCCCTGTCATTGGTGAGGTCTGCTCCCCAGCTGTTGGAGCGGAAGCTCTGAGGATTGGGCTTGAGCAGGCTCTGTTCTCTTTAAGTGTGTTATTCCTTCTCCCCGCGCTGGGGGCTTTAGCTCAAAGGAGGGGAGTGCTGCAGTAAGTGGGGCTCATGTGTTCACAGGGGTGATGTGCTGCCTGTGTAGGTGTCTGTGGGCTCCACTCAGATGCAGCCCAAGGTCTTATCTTTTCCCCTGTTGTGGTCATTCCAGATCGAGTGCAAGGTTGTGGTGTGGGGTGCGTGGAGCCAGAACATTTGTTTGGCTGGGACTGGGGATCAGAGTTTGTGGTTACAGAAATTGAAGTGATTGCACTGCCATCAGAGTTCTGAGCTGCTTCTGAGGTCCTGTTTGAGCAAGCGCCATCACTGGCCACTGTTACACCTGGACCACACCTCAGGCCCCTGGCTTCTCCTGTGTCCCTAGATTGACTTCTCCAGGACCTGGTGCTCTGGATCCAATGCCAAGCTGTGGCATGGAGTGGGTGGGGTCAGAGTGCTCCCTTGTCTGAGAGTGGGGATTGCCATGTGCTGGTCACAGAGTCTTGGTCTCCATTGCTGCCTGAGGTCTGCGATGCCTCTGTGGCACTGTTTGAGTAAATTTCAACAATAGCTGTTCGCAGTCTTTCCCTGAGCACACCCCTCCCAGGCCCCTTGGCCATCTCTGTCTCTGAATCAAGTCTTTCCCAGGACCTACCTGCCCTAGATCCCATGAGGAGCCATGGTGTGGCATGAGAGGGGCCAGGGTGTTTGCCCAGCTTGGACTGGGGAGCCCAGGGAGGTGGCAGCCACTTGTGCAGAACACTCTCAGCCATGACTTTTAACAAGCCAGCAGCTGTGCATGTCTCACAAGTGGAGTCTCAGTTTCTCCAGCTTTCCTGTCTGTCCCAGAGGTTCTCCCAAAAGCCGAGGGGGCTTGTCTCCTCCACATAGGACTCCAGGACTGGGACAGCCTGTCTGTGGCTCAGTCCCCAGGGACAAGAGTTTATCTCATCTCTCTTTTCCTCTTAGATCCCTCCCAAGGGTACAGGTCCTGACCTGATGCTTTTTCCCATCCTACCTAGTTACGTGGGAATCTTTCTTGCCGACTTGGTTTCTCACAGGAGTTCTTTTGCCAGTTTCCAGTTAGTTTTCCATGAGAATTGTTCCACATGTAGATGTATTTTTAATATGTTTCTGGGGGAAGGTGAGCTCCGTATCCTCTTAGTTGCCATCTTGATCCTCCTGAGTGAGAATTTCTTCATCTTTGACTTTTGACAATTTAATTATAATGTGTCTTGCTACAGCTCTGTTCAGGTTCAGCCTATTTGGAATCCTTTGGACCTCATAGATTTGAATGTCCATTTTTTTCTCCAGATTTAGGAAGTTTTCAGCTGTTATTGCTTTAAATACACTTTTTTTTTCTTTTTTTAAAATATACCTTCTGTCTCATTTTCTTTCTCTTCTTGTGAGATTCTCATACTGTGAATACTGTTTTTTTTAATTGTTTCTCATAAATCCCACAGGCTTTCTTCCTTCTTTATTCTTCTTTCTTTTTGCCGTTCTGACTGGATAATTTCAAATGCCCTTTCTTCCAGGTCACTATTTCTTTCCTCTGCATAGTTGAATCTGCTTTTGAAGCTATTTTTCAGCTCTAGGATTTCTTTTTTTTTTTTTTTTAATGGTTTCTGTTTCTTTGTTGAACTTGTTTTGTTCATGCATTGCTTTTCTGATTGTGTTTAGTCGTTAGTGTGTTGTTGCAGTTCACTAAACTTCCTTAAGAGTCCTAGTCTGTTCTATGTCTGACAGTTCGTAGATCTCCATTTCTATTGGAGCTTTATTAGCTTCCTTTAATGGTGTCGTGATTTTACTTGATTTTGCATGGCCCTTGATTCCTTATATGCATTTGAGTAAGTGGTCTCCTCTTCCAGACCTTACAGGTTCACTTTGGTCCACAAGTCAGCCTAGTTTCAGTTTCTGGACACGTCAGCTGGTGACATCCTTGGGCAGGTGGGGCTTACTCTCTGGGACTGTTTTTGTGTGAGGCCCCTGCCTAAACTCTGAAGTGGGAGGGGGTGTCCCTGACTGAGACCAGTTGGATAGGACCACTGGGTTAGTTCCCTCCCCGAGCAAGGGTGTAGGATGGGCTCTGAAGTTGCTTGGATTCTCTGGTTGTATTACTAGATGACTGGCACTGGGTACTATACTCAGCAGTAGACGGGGCTATGAATTAGCTGCCCTGTCCTGGTTGGGCAGCAGGACAGGGCCCAGGGCATGTACAGCTCACTGGGGACCAAATTAGGGAAGACTGTGCGTTGAAACCCCTGGCCAGATGAGGTTTTGTTCTGCAGACAAGGAGTGCCATGGGCTGTGCTTTCTGTTCACGTGCCACTGTAAGCTGGGCTGTGGGATGGGCCATGCAGCTTCTCATGTGCTGTGATTAGGTTCCCTAATCCAGTGAGCTGAGAAGGCTGTGTTCAGCAATGGGCAGGCCTATGACTTAGTTTCCATGCCTCCACAAGGTGGGGCTAACAGCTTCAAGGCAGCAAGGCTCTTTGTAGTTTTGACTCAAGAGGATCTGTGCCCCAAGTTTCCTGCCTGAATAGGGCCTCTTGCTGTGCTCTGAGGACTCGATTCTCCCTTGAAGAAGAACATCAGCTCTGCCTGCCATACTCTTTTCTCAGACATTTCTGGGCAACGCAGCCTCTGGGTGTTCTTGCCAACCTTTTTGGTCAGATGGGACTAGGAGCTACGTGCAGCAATAGGCAGGGCTTTGACTCAGCTGCTCTGCATGAGTAGGGGCAGACTAGGCTCCAGGGTTGGCAAAGCCTGAATCAAAGCCTCTTTGTTTAAGGGCCTGAATCAGCCAGGCCTGTTTCCCACTGAATTCCCTTGTCAGATTGACCACCATGTTAGTTCTCCAGATGAGCACAGCAGCTGATTGGGACTAGGACTTGAGCATTGCAGGTAGGAACTGAGTTTGCCAAGATCTGAGTGCTGGTTGTTGCAAGCTCTGCCTCCTTCTCCATCATAATGAGATTCCCAGTGGTCAGGCCCCTAAGATTTCCCTGTAATACCTGCGAAACCATAGTGGGGAATTCCACGAAGTGCCCCACAACACTGGGGAAACCAGATGTCCATCCTGAGCTTTCTTTTCACAGTGGAAGAACTATAGGCTTGGGGAGATCTCTTGGTATGGTGCTGCACTGGCCTGGGGAAGGGACAGTGTTGTCGGCATGTGGCTGCTCTTCTTCCCTCTAATGTGGTTTGTTTTGGTCTCTGTGATATAGGGGTTGTTTCAGCCTCACTTCTGTATTCTTGAATTCTCTCAGTAGTGTCTTGTTAATGAATAGTTGTTAATCTTTGAGGGAGAGCAAAGTCAGAAACAACCTATGTCACTCTCTAAGATCTATCTTATTAGTATATGCACTTACTGCTGTAAATATCCCTATTAGAACTGTTCTTGAAACATTCCATAGATTTGAAATGTTGCGTCTCCATTTTCATTCATTTTGAGGTATTTTTTGATTTCCCTTTTGATCTCTTGTTTGACCCATTTGTTGTTCAGGACTAGATTTGCTACCTGTCCTCTTGTTGATTTCTAATTTCATACTATTGTGGTCAGAAAAGATAACTTAGTGTAATTTCAGTCTTCCTGAATTTACTGAAACTTGTTTTGTGTCCTATCATGTGATCTATTCTGGTGAATATTCAATGTGCACTTGAAAAGAATGTGTATTTTGCTGCTGTTGGAGGGGATGTTCTGTATAGGTCTTTTGGGTTTATTTGGTGTAATACATGTTTTAAGTCCATTGTTTCCTCGTTGACCTTTTTGTTGGGATGATCTGTCCATTGCTGAAAGTGTGGTATTGAAGTCCCCTACTATTCCTGTATTGTAATCTGTTTCTTCTTTCAGACCTGTTAGTATTTGCCTAATATATTTATGTGCGACCATTTTGGGTGTGTACATATTTGTAATGGTTTTACTATCTTGATGAATTGACCCCTTTATCATTATGTAGTGACCTTCATGTGTCTTGTTATTTTTGGATAAAAGTCTATTTTGTCTGATATAAGTATAGTATCCCCCCCCCCTTTCTTTTGGTTTCCACTTGCATGGAATATCTCTGTTCATTCCTTCACTTTGAGCCTATGTGTTGTCTTAAACTGAAGTGAGTCTCTTGTAAGCAGTATATAGTTGGGTCTTGTTTTCTTTCCTTTTTTTTTTTTTAAGTCCATCTAGCTATCTGTGCCTTTTGATTGGTGAATTCAGCTCCATTTACATTTAGAGTAATTATTGATGTGTAAGGACTTACTAGTGCCATCTTAGATTGCATTCTGGTTGTTTTGTGTTTCTGTTGTTTTTTTCCCTCTTTGTTCCTGCCTACCTTTTGTAAATTTGTGATTTTCCATGATGATATGCTTTGTCTATCCCACCCCCCCACCTCCTTTTCCTTTTGTGAATCTATTCTAGATTTTTGCTTTGTGGTTACTATGAGACTTACATTAAAAATCTCATAGATAAAGCAGTTCATTTTCTGTTGATAGCGATTTATGTTTGATTACCTACAAAGACTATACCCTTTTACTTCCCCTTTTATATTTTTGATGTCACAATTACCTTTTATGTTGTGTATTCATTAAGCAGTTATAGTAGGTATATTTATTTTTAATACTCTTTTCCTTTAACTTGTAAAGTGGTTAACATTTTCATTTAAATGGTTAACAATCCTATTATAAAATTAGTTTTCTAAATATGATTGTATATTTTCACCTTTACCCATGTGATCTATACTTTCCTATTTTAATGTCAGTGATTGCTGTCTTTTCATTTCAGCCTAAAGAACTCCTTCAGCATTTCTTGAAAGTCAGGGCTAGTGGTGGTGAACTCCCTCAGCTTTTGTTTGTACAAGAGTCTGTTTCCCCTTCATATCTGAGGGATAACTTTGCCAAATAGAATATTCTTCATTGGCAGTTTTTTCTTTTAAGACTTTGAATATGTTTTATTCTCTCAGGAAATTTTTGCTGTAAGATTTCTGCTGAGAAATTTGTTGATGGCCTAATGGGATTTCTTTGTGGGTTACACTATCTTTCTCCCCTGGCTGCCATTAGGATTGTTTCTTTATCTTTGATTTTTGACAGTTTCATTAAAATGTGTCTTGGAGAAGGTCTTTTGGCATTGGGATTACAGGTCATCTATTAGCTGCGTGAACTTGTATGTCCAAGTCTTTCCCCGGGTTTGGGAAGTTCTCAGCTATTGTTTCTTTAAATCAGCTTTTACACCTTTCTTCCTCTTCTGGAACCCCAATTATTCTGATTTTTTCTTTGATGGAATCCCATAGATTATGTAGACTTTTCAGTTTTTCTGATAGGGTGGGGGTTGTTAAATTTTTTTTCCCATATATATTTTTATTGGCATATAGTCAGTTCACAATGTTGTGTCAGTTTCTGGGGTACAGCATAATGCTTCAGTCATACATGAACATACATACTCATTTTCATATTCTTTTTCACTGTTACTACAAGATATTAAATGTAGTTCCCTGTGCTATACAGTATCAACTTGTTTATCTATTTTATATATAGTAGTATCTGCAAATCTTAAACTTCCAGTTTATCCCTCCCCAACTCCTCCCACCCCCCCATAACCATAAGTTTGTTTACTATGTCTGTGAGTCTATTTCTGTTTTGTAAATAAATTCTTTGTCTTTTTTTTAGATTCCAGGTATAAGTGATATCATATGGTAATTTTTTTCTCTTTCTGCCTACTTAACTTAGAATGACAATCTCTAAGTCCACATATGTTGCTGCAAATGGCATCATTTTTTATGGCTGAGTAGTATTCCATTGTATAAATATACTACAATTTCTTTATCCAGTCATCTGTCGACGGACACTTAGGTTGTTTCCATGTCTTGGTTATTGTAAATAGTGCTGCTGTGAACATTGGGATGAATGTATCTTTTTTGAATTAAGGTTCCCTCTGGATATGTGCCCAGGAGTGGGATTGCTGGATCATATGGTAAGTCTATTTTTAGTCTTTTGAGGAATCTCCGTACTGTTTTCCATAACAGCTGCACCAAACTACATTCCCACCAACAGTGTAGGAGGGCTCCCTTTTCTCTACACCCTCTCCAGCATTTATTGTTTGTGGATTTTTGTATGATGGCCATTCTGACAGGTATGAGTTGATACCTCATTGTAGTTTTGATTTTCATTTCTCTGATATTTAGTGATATTGAGCATTTGTTCATGTGCTTATTGGCCATTTGTATATCTTCATTGGAGAATTGCTTGTTTATGTCTTCTGCCCATTTTTGGATTGGGTTGTTTGTTTTTTTTTGTTGTTGTTGTTATTAAGTTGTATGAGCTGTTTATATATTCTGGAAATTAAACTCTTGTCATTCTCTCATTTTGTAAATATTTTCTCTCATTCTGTAGGTTGTCTTTTTGTTTTGCTTATGGTTTCCTTTGCTGTGCAAAAGCTTTTGAGTTTGATTAGGTCCCATTTGTTTATTTTTTGCTCATATTTCTACTGCCTGGGTAGACTGCCCTAGAAGAACATTGCTGAGATTTATGTCAGATAATGTTTTGCCTATGTTTTCTTCTAAGAGGTTTATAGTATCTTGTGTTATGTTTAAGTCTTTAAGCCATTTTGAGTTTATTTTTGTGTATGGTGTGAGGGATTGTTCTTCCTTCACTGATTTACTTGCTGCTGTCCAGTTTTCCCAACACCACTTCCTAAAGAGACTGTCTTTACTTCATTGTATGTTATTGTCTCCTTTGTCAAGGATTAACTGATCAAAAGTTTGTAGGTTAATTTTTGGGCTCTGTATTCTATTCCATTGATTTATATGTCTGTTTTATGTATCAATACCATGCTATTTTCATTACTGTAGGTCTGTAGTATTGTCTGAAGTCTGGAAAGGTTAGTCTTCCAGCTTTGTTCTTTTTCTTCAGTATTGCTTTGGCAATTCTGGTTTTTTTTTGTTTGTTTTGTTTTGTTTTTTTTTGATTCCATATAAATTTTAGCATTATTTGTTCTAGTTCTGTGAAGAATGTCCTGGGTAACTTGATAGGAATTGCATTAAATCTGTGGTTTGCTTTGGAGTATGGTCATTTTAACAATATTGATTCTTCAATCCAAGAGCATGGAGTTTCTCTCCATTTCTTTAAATCATCTTTAATTTCCTTTATCAGTGTTTTATAATTCTTAGCATATAAGACTTTCACCTCTTTGGCTGGATTTTTAAAGGGCCTTTTTTTTTTTTTTTAACTTTCCTTTCCTGACATTTCATTGTTAGTGTAAAGAAATGCAACCAATTTCTGCATGTTAATCTTACAGCCTGCAACCTGCTGAATTTGTTTATCAACTCTAGTAGTTTTTGTCTGGAGTCCTTAGGGCTTTCTATATATAGTTTCATGTCATCTACATATAGTGACAGTTTTACATCTTCCCTTCCAATTTGGATCTCTTTTATTTCTTTTTCTTGTCTGACTGCTATAACTAGGAATTCCAATACTATGTTGAATAGAGGCGTTGAGAGTGGGCATCCTTGTCTTGTTCCTGATTTTGGTGGGAAGGCTTTCAACTTTTCACTGTTCAATATTATATTGGCTGTGAGTTTGTCATAAATAACTTTTATTATGCTGAGAAATGTTCCCTCTGTACCCACTTCGGTAAGAGTTTTTTCATAAATGGGTGTTGAATTTTATCAAATGCTTTTTATGCATCTGTTGAGATAATCATGTGGTTTTTGTCCTTTTGCTGATGTGATGTATCACATTGATTTTGCATACGTTGAATCATCCTTGTGATCCTGGGATGAATCTGACTTGATGGTAGTGTATGATCTTTTTAATTTGTTGTTGGATTCAGTTTGCTAATATTTTTGCATCTATGTTCATCAAAGATGTTGGCCTGTAATTTTCTTTTTTGGTAGTGTCTTTGTCTGGTTTTGGTATCACAGTAATGGTAGCTTCATGGAATGAGTTTGGGAATGTTCCCTCCTCTACAGTCTTTTGGAAGAATTTGAGAAGGATTGGTATGAATTCTTCTTTGTATGTTTGGTAGAATTCCCCAGTGAAGTCGTCTGGTCCTGGACTTTGGTTTGCAGGGAGTTTTTTAATTACAGATTCTATTTCATTTCTAGTAATTGGGAATGAGAAGTTCTGAAAAATTTCACGGCCTATGCATCTCTCTTTGTGCAACAGATTCATTCTGAGTAGAAAACAGAGTCGTGGTAGAATCAGAGATGGGTGGGCACAAGCACGCAGCATCAGTGGGAGGGATTTGCCTACTTGGAGTGGTGTGTTGTGCAGCTTGAATTGGTGTTTATCTCTGCTCCCTCTTAAAGCTACCCTAAAATGACAGTAAAATGAGAAAAATATGTAAAGCCACAAGTCCCAAGAGACAGGAAATGGCAGCAGAGGAGAACCAAATTTTGGAAGACCAAAGTGGTGCCTGGCTGTGGTAGACATCATTGTGCCCCTCCCCCATTGATATTGCCAGTTGTCCTCTTCTTTCAGTCACAGGGAGGACGGCCGCGTGCCCCCTCATCCCTGGAGGCTGCGTAAGGCCAGTGAAATGGCAGCAGCGAGGTGTGCTGTTACTTCTGGGCGGGAGCAGCTCAGTGCAGCCTCTTCCCCTAAAGCCTCAGGTTAAGATGACAGTGTCACCAGATGGCAGAGCCTTTATCATTGTGGGTCCCAAGTGACCGTGATGAGCAGGGCTCCCTGCTGACCCTGTGGACATACAGTGTGAGAGAGGAATCAACCTTTTGTTGTTTTAACCCTTAGGGATTTGGGGTGGTTGTTGCCGCAGCATAGCCTGATCGATTCTGACCAATACACTGATGGAGTTTCTGTTTTCCCTACTCTGCCAGGTGTCTGTGGGGATTTGTGCTCCAAGAAAGGCTAAGGAATTTGAGACACCAGATAACCTCAGATGGCAGAAGTGTGGCTGAAAAAGAAAAGGATTGTTTGAAGGTCTGTCATGGGAAAAATTAGATTCCAAATCCCTTCTCCAGCTACTCCCCCCACCCCCACAGAAGCAGGGAGATTTACTATAAAGAAGAGGTGAACCAGAGAAGGGCTGGAACTGGGGACACTAGCCACAGCTGGAAATGGGGAGGAGAGGTGCCTTGTGGAACACAGACAGGGTGGGTCCACTAAGCGGTGAGACTCAGAAGGCCTTGGAGCGCTTAGCTGTAAGGCTTAGAACCCACCCACCTCCACCCCACGGGAAACTAGAGTATTCCTCTCTGAGGGGTACACAGTGGCCCATGAGAAGATACCCACAGTTACTCATGTTCGGGGGTTTTCCAGCATAAAACCTGGGTCCCCACCTGATCACCCCCCAGTGAGGGTTATTGCCACTGGTAGATCTTCCAGGGGCTTTTTGGGGACCCACTGCTAAGTATAAGTGGACATCCAAGGATCACCGAACATTTGAAGAACATCTAACATAAGAGACAAAAACACACAAAAAAAGCAAATGGAAAAGGAACTTGGAGAAATCAAGGTTGTGCTAAGAGCAGGAAGAAACTACATTGATATCCTTAGAAAGGTAGGAGGAGATAGGGGAGCCATTAAAAAAAAAAGAACATTCCGAAAAATTTTAATTAAAAAAATGACAGCAAGAATTTTAAAAATTCTTCAATAGGCAGGTTAGAAGATAAAGTGGAGGAAATCTTCAAGGAAGGGCAGTTAAGGCAAAGGATGGAAAGAAGTTGGAACATAGATAAAATGGAGAAATTAGAAAGACTGTTTCCTAGAACCAAAGGGCCTGAGTTTCCTGATTAAAAGATTCCAGTGGGTACCTAGAATAATGAAGTCAAAAAGACCCACAGAAATTCCAGAACCAAAGGGAGAAAGAAGACCCTCCAGGCTTTCAGAGAGGTAAAAACAGGTCACAAGCGATCAGGAATCACAGTGGTTGGTGGCCTCCTGAAAAGCCACACTGGAGACTGGGAGGCCTGCACCCAGTCTAACTTCCAATTAAGTGTGACGGTAGAGTAAAGAACTTCCCAGTTATGCAGGGTCACAGAAAATGTACCTCCCAGGCACCTTTCCCAGATAGCTCCTGGGGGATTGCTCCCCACAATAGGAGCATCAGTCTAAAGAAAGAAGATGGGAGATCTGGGAAACGGGACCTAACATGGGAAAGAGACAAAGGGACTCCCCAGGGTGATGGGGAAGGAGACCCCAGATGACAGCTGTGTCGATGGACAAGGCAGCAGCCAGTCCATGGTGGACCAGAGCTTGGAGGGCTCCAGGTAGGAGGTTTCCAGAAAGAATAGAAGTGAGAGATTTCCTAATATGTTCATACTGAGAGGGATCTCACATTGTTTTAGAGAGTTTGGCATAAATTATTGATCAGTACACAGAAAACTAAGCAAATGAAAAAACAATTCAGTTATTTATCTCACTAAAAACAATTATTGTGCAGGCAAGAAGTGCGATAACACAATGCGTGTGTCTCAGCAGGGGAGAGCCTGTACAGTCTGCAGAATGCAAACAACCGAATATTGATTCAGCCAAAGATGGCAGTGTGGAGAGGCTAAGGGAAGGCAGAGTATAGAAGAGGTGAATCCGAGTCTTTTATAGTCAAAGCCAGGAAATCATGTCTGCAATTGAAAAATCAAGGTGAGGTGGTGTAAACACGCTTTTTATAAATATGGAAGTAAATACGAGAAGAAATACTAAAAGGGGCCCATAAATTGGGGAGAAGTAGGGAGAAGGACTTTGGTTTTTGCCATAAGTCATATAGCATGACTTTTAAAATGATATTCATGTGTTCTTTTGCATTAAATTAAAAGAGTTGAAATTGTTACTCAGAGATTACTCACCATACAAAGAGATTATCTCAACCTTACTGTTTTCTTGAAAAAAAATAGAAAGACAAACACTTCTGTATATTATATGCACAGTTTATAGAAACTGTGTTACCTGGTGAGATAAATGTTCTAAGTTTTTCATTTTAATTTCATGCTGTTCTTATGTATGTACTAAGCACACACACTGCCACTGATATCACACACAGAAGAGTAAAGAGGTAAAAAGTAGGTCAAAGCGAGGGCTGTGTTTCTTACAATGAAGAACCCTAATTGGTAAGTGGATTTGCATCTCAACAGCGACTCTCAACCTGAAGAGTTCAGGAGCTGCCGGCTTGATAATGGGCTTAGAGTTTGGAAGCCACTGAACATGTGTGGGAAGGACGGCGGCCCGGATACTAATGGCTGCAGACGGAGTGATGCTTGCTGAGGGTCAGAGTGGATGTGTTGCTTTCTCCTCGGGTTTATGTACTTATTTAGGTTAATGGTCTGTACTTTTAAAATGAAATGTTTCCAAGATGCCTCTGATGTGCCCGTGATGGCCCATTCTGCAGCTGAGGGTCAGCAGTAAATTGCCACATCCCTGCCAATGGGGAGTGACGCTTTAAATAACAGGACACCACTGTCAATAGCCAAAAAAAATCAATTTTCCTATGAACTATGAGGACCTGATGTCACCGGGGTAAATTTTTTAAAGACAGATTGATCTAACTGTTACAATTGGAAAATGAAAAAGCTTGACCTGGAAGTCCCTTTTGGAGAGAGAATACATAATTCATTTCAATCCTAAAAAAAAAAACAAAAGGAGGTAGGAGTCTGTGTGCTTTTGCTCTCTCCCTCTGGATATGAAGTTTTTTCTCACTACTTTAACTCACCTTTTGAGTTCTATTTGTCAATTCAGCTCCAGGCCAGCCCTGTTTACAGGGCCAGGCAGGTGTCTCCCCACGGACATCAGACCATCACTGTATTGGAATCCCTGGTGCAACTGGTCTGATGATCTGCACAGCGGAAGGCAAGGTCTCCAGTTACTCTGTGCTCCCTGGGATGAAAATAAGTGATGGGGAAGGATGATTTTTTTCAACCCCCAGACTCCAATTTTTTCTCTGGACCTGACCCTACTCCCAAGAGGAATTTTTTTCAACGTTTTAATAGATTGTCTCACTAGTCATTGTACGTGTGAAACTGTGCCAAAAAATATAGGAAAAGCAACAGGGAAGGAAATGGATGATTAGGCCAGAGAGCATTTTGTTGTCACTTTCCAGATAGAAACGCAGCACACAGGGCCACAGTTCGGGTGTCTGAGATGCTTGCTTAATAAGTTGGAGCTCAGGAAACTTCCCGGGAGGCTTTAGAAAAATTGTATCAGTCTCCCCCACTGTGCAGTCTTGATATTTTCTGGGAGTGGACTAGGGCTGTATAGGGGAGGAAGGGGAGGTGCAAGGAGAGGAGCAAATAAATCGTAGATAATTGAATTACATGTGTAACCCGATTAAATCGTGGGCCCGTGTAGTCCTGGGGAGTTATGAAATGTGATTTATCTATAAACGTGATCATCCTCAAAGTGGTAAATACTCCCATTACAGGTGTAACTGATGTGTTCTTAATGCAAAAATGTAGGTTGTCAATCCACTTTCTTTGAAACACAGTTTTCATCGGCCACTATATTGAGAGCGGCCATAGCAAGGATGTTGCTATATTTTGACAAAAGCCACCTCATTCTCCAGAAGAGTCCCTCTGGCATTTTCTCGCTCCTGCTGTTTCCCGCAGTGAGACAACAGGCACTCAGCTGCCCGCTTGGCGTGCCTGGTTGACCTCTTTAGTTGGTCAGACCCTGCCAGTGAACACCAAAAACTAACTAAGGCTGGAAATGGATTGAAGGAGGTTTGGAGCTGGGCTGGGCATTGTGGCCTCAGTTTTGCAGATGAAATAGCTGAAAATACCTGGGATATGGGATCCAGCAGCCTTGGCCCGCCAGTCACAATCTTTGACACGTTTCACAGCTTTAGAAAAGGGCAAGTCATCCTGGGTGAGAGACAAAGAGACTCCCCCACGAAGTAATTTCCTCATGTAAATTTCTGGTATGACTAGGCAGACCCCACTGGACTGAGACTAAATGGCTCCTTTGACATCTAAGGACACTGCCACCCCCCACCCAGCATTGGCATATTCATTGACCTTATGCTTACCAATTCTAAATCTACTTCTGTTTATCCAGACTTGCCTCTATTCCACACTGGCTCTGACCTCTGTCCAGATCTCATTCCCATTCAATGCTGTCAGGGCCCCATTCTTTAAATAGATTGCAGGATTCCAGACTTTCTGATTAGACTCTCTGAAGGTTGGGTCTTACCATTGGTATTTCTGAGGCACAGTCAAAATTGGTATCTACCGACTTAAACTGTGAACTACAGTTTAGCACTTGATTCCTTGCTATCTTATTTTCTACTTGTCTCACGTGCATTAGCCTGTTACCTCTAAAAGTCACTGTCAGTCTATTGAAGGCATAGTGGCTTATCTTCCTCTTGTAACTCTCAGAGCAAGTCACACAAAGTTGATGCTCAGTATTTGTTATTCATAAATCTCTACCTACAGTCGACCTGCAGCATTTACCTTGAGTTGGTCATCTGCTTTCTTCCTCGGCTTCAGTTTCCTCATCTGTAGTGTAAGTTACCAGATTTATTTCCCAGGATGACCATGTGAGAAAATGGTTTTGTAGATACTGAGTTCCTCTATGGAGATGTGACATTATAGTTACAAGTTTGCATTAGTTGCCTTAGGCCAAAGCTCACTTAGCATTTAGGGTTGGTCCATGGCAGACTGTGAATTAGAGGAGCTGGCTGTAGCTCCCTCCCTCTGACCACGTCCTCCCGGCTGCTGTTACTCTTCTGCTTCCCCCAGCGCTCCGATCCCTGCCACGCCCTCACTGTGCTGCCCATCCGGGTCAGGCACTCCGAGTGACCTGAGGTCTCCACTCTCACCTTAAACAGCACCGTATCAATTTTTTTCCTCTCCCAGGGCTGGTCTGATTAAGTCAAACTAAACTGCTAATTAGTGATAATAGTAATTATGCACCACCCCCTTTAGATAACATTTACCTGTGTTGGCATCCCCAGTTCCACAGACCAGTTGGTGAAAGGATTTTGAGGCAGGAAACCATTTCAGCACTAACACTTAGAAACCAGCCACTTGCCTGCTAGAAGGAGATATTTGGCAAAATTCTAGGAAGTGAGGGCTTAATGTTAACACCTGCCCTGGTCATGTGTGCTTTTGTGCCCACTTTTTAAAATTTTTTTGGAGAAAGATGATGTAATGAGGGTGGAGAAGCACATTGGCCTTATTTGGGCCTTGATTTCCTTGACGTCACCTACTCCCTGTTCTCTCCTTTTCCCTCTGCCCCGAATTCAGCATCAGCCTACATGGATTTTTCCTCTCTCTCTCTCTCTCCCTTTTTTTTTTTTAACTGTTGCTAGGAAACCACTGACCAAGGTCAAGTGTACATGCTAATTCATTAAGGCTTGTTAGCAGCATGTTAGCCTGTAACCTTGTGGTTGCTTTGTCAAGCTTACAAAGGCAGGGGAAAAGAACTGTTTTTTGCTGCCAGAGAATTTTTGTTTTCATGAAGGATTCCTGTGAAGGTTCTCTGAGAGGCCCTTTTGCCAGTCCGGCACCTGCTCAGGGAACTCTAGCCAGCCATAGTTGTTCCAGGATGTGGATGCAAGGGATGGAGTTGAAATGGGATCTGCAGGTAGACGGACTTTAGAATGAATATGTGTTCTTTTGGGGCCTGATTTCCTCCAGTGGATCAGTTCGTAGCTGGAATGTGATGTATTCCAGGGCGGGGGGCAGGGAGGAGGGTTTTCCTAGGAGAGTCAGCTCCATTCTGTGTCCTTTTGTGGCCTGAAAAGGACTAGACCCCAAGCATCCTTAACTCAGGGTGTTCTCCTGGCCTGCTCTGGAAGAGTGTGTGTGTGTGTGTGCGTGTGTATATATGCACACACACACACACACACACACATACATCCCAGTATTGGCTCTAAAACCAATTTTGTTCTATATATGGTTCATGCTGTGTATAAAAAGAGGCCTGGCAGGCCCTCTGGGTTAACATCCCAGAAGCTTATCCAAAAGCATAACTTAAGAACCAAGGGATCTGCTGTCAGGACAGCAAAAATGAGCCCCAGTGTATTTTGCCAAGTAGACCTCAGACACTGATAGGAAACCTATCCTTAGACAAGTGAATGATACCCAAGGAATTAACGTGCTCTTAGCTGTCTGTCATGCAAAGTGCCAGAAGGTGATCGGATTATTACAGTTGTTCCCCTGCTAACACTTTGGAATTAACAGTGCATGAGCTGGGCACAGGGCACTGTCTGTGAGGAAGAAACAGGGCCTGGCGCATAGCCACACTGCTCTTCATTTTGTCAGTGAACCAGAGAGAGTTGTGACTACTGTGCCTAGTCACAAATTGAAAGTCTGTCTCTCAATGTATCATCCGCTCATTTAACAAATATTTTCAAGTTCCTCCTGTAGATCAGGCACCGTGCAAGACACCAGAGTGTAGCCACAGAGACGTCCGCTCTGGCTGAAACAAGACACGGGCCCTGCCTGTGTGGAGTTTATCATCTCTTCTAGGCTAGTTCTCTGTTGAGGCCTCAACCAGCCCTGCAAGTCTCCTCTGCTCTTGAGGCTTTCCTCTGAAGCCTTCTTTAGTGTCTTAGGCTATCTATGGCTGTGTAACAAATTGACCCAAAACTTAGTGGCGAAAAACAAGCCACCCTGATGATCTCACAGTTTCTATGGTCAAGAATCTGGCATGGCTTAGCTGGTCCTCCGCTTTGGGGCCTCTCAGAGGCTGCAGTCGAGGCACCAGCAACCTGTAATCATCCTAAGGGTCTGCTAGGGGAAACCCTGCTCCCAGGCTTGTGTGCTTGCTGGCAGGTTTCAGCTCTTCATGGGCTGTTGACTGAGGGCCTCAGTTCCCAACTGACTCTTGGCCAGAGGCCCCCTAGGTTCTTTGCCATGTGGACACTCTCCTCCACGGCAGCCTGTGTTAATAAAGTGTGCCAGACGAGAAGGCCAGTGAGTCTGATCGCAGTGGGGAAGTCAGCCTTTTGTAACCTAATCACAGAGTGACGTTTTATCGACTTTGCTGTATTTTATTGTTTAGAGGAAGTCACTAGCCCACGCCCCCTCCCCAGGGAGGGAATTACAAGAGGGTCTGAATACCAGGAGGGTTGGGATGACAGGCCATTCGAGAAGCCTGCTTGCCACATGCAGTGTCTGTCTTTACCTGTTGCTAGCAAAGAGCCATTGGGCTTAAAACCCAAGGATACAGCGGCTGCTGGCCTCTTACGCCTACTCCCAGGCTGCCCCAACTCCTAGGCTGTGTTTAGTTGTCTGGCTGGGAATAGGGCATATCTACAGATCGTGGCAGCTCAAGTGGTAAAAAGTGGGCTGAGGGTGCGAGCCAGCACAGGGAAGAGGCAGGCAGCTGCGAGGGGAAGGCTGGGGCTCAGGAGGGCCTGTGGAAATGGGAAGAAGGAGAGGTTGACCTGAAGGAACATGCCTTCCACATGGATTCTTCCCCAGTAGAAGGAATTGAGCTTGATTCTCCAGGGACTGCCAGGGCCAAAGAATTTGCTGTGAAGCTTCCTTCCTAAGCTACAGCAGAGGCTTCAGCCACTGTGCTGATGATCCCCCTGGACTTTGGGGTGGGGGCAGCCTGAACCACCAGGCATGTTGCCTTCAACTCTGGCAGCTTCATTTGGGGCTCCAGACCCTCTCCAGTTGACCCAGCGTGTTAACACGAGTGCTGTCCTTGCTCTGTATGCTGTGACACAAAAAGGTTAAGGGGTATCGTTGGAGCCGAGAGCACAGGCCTCGAGGCTGGACTGTGTCCTGACCTCTCCTCGGGTGTGCAGGGTGGACCCGCTTCTGTAGGCTCCCATCTCAACCATCATCTTGTGGGGGCCGTTTTCCGTCGTGGGTGTTGTCCATTATTGATGAGGCATGGAGAAGGCAGTGGTGAATAATTAAGCAGGTTTCAGGTGCAGATTGAACATTAAAGGGAAGGAAAGAATGCAAAGAGGAGAGCCAGGGGAAGAATTCTGAATTCTGTTGCACCAGCAGAACACAGTGTATAGAGGCTTTCTGTGACTTTCCAGAAGATTCTGGGTTTGTTTGTTTGTTTTCCAGTTTGCCTGATGATTTTAAGTCTTAGGTGTGATGGTGGTTCTCCAGTTAATAACTGAAAAAATTACAGGCTTTCCATAGCAGCAGTGAAGATTCTGATGGCTTCAGCCTGAGTGGTTCATGAATCAAGCCAGAGCAATTTTTAAGAGTGATGATGGGGAAAGTGGCTTTACTCGTGAGCCGGGGAGAGTTAAGTGGTAGGGGGTATTCAGTCTGGACACTTGAGACTCAACACCCAGAGATTTTCTATCTTGTAAATAATTGATGGAAAGAAGTGTTTTTGAGAGATGCCCAGTGCTGTAAATTAGGAAAGATACCTCTTGCATTGCTCACCATTTGGAAAAAGGCCTCCCAGAACGTCACAGACAGCCACAGGAATTGCATCAGATGGACCTGGATTATAGTAGGTGCAGTCTGGCTGCCGGCAGAGTGGTCAGAAGCACAAGAACAAGCAAAGAGGGAGAGAGAAGTGCCCGAGGACCCCCGCTCTCTGACCTGGCCTGCAGAGTTGGCCACAGCACAGGAAACTGTATCCTAGCATGGGTGGGTTTTCCAGATTGTTCGGGTCCTTTGCTTCTCTTTTTCCTACCTTTTGACCCTACACAGCTCATCAGGTAGACTCAGAGACCTGTCAGCGTGTCTGCTAAAGGCTTTGGTGGAAAGAAAGCTGAAGCTGTTTGTTAGGATGAGTGTCCTGAATGTTCTGTGTCCTTTTCATCTTTCATGCACCCATGTCTGCCCCCATTGCCAGGGCTGGTTGAGAGGTAGATTGGCTCTGGGAGGTCTCTCTGTCTCCTGTCTTCAGCCATCAGAACTACCCTGCCCAGCTCTGTTTCCATTAGTTTCCTCCATCTCAGTTCCACTGTATTTGTCTTGACCTTCCTGAGGACAAGTGGACATGGTCCAGCTCTTGAACCCAATTTGGGATTACCCTATTGCTTTGGATCAAACCATGCTGGTCCTGGGGGCAGCTTCTTAGTGTGTTTGTGTAGCTGGCTTTCTCTAACCCCCTTATTCAGGTTTCAGTGCAAAGTGTTGGAGCACAAGGATGTTGAGCAAATGTGAAGAGGTGCTGAGGGTCCATTTTCAGCATCCTGGGCCCCCAGAGACCCAGGCCTGGCTCGGCACAGTGTTCTCTAAGCCCTCTGCATGTGCCCGGGTGCGTTCTGACGCAGGTTCTGAGAGAGCCTCTTTTTTCCACCTCCTGCCCCTTCCTTCCACAGCAGCTGGATGCTTTTTTCACAGGTTCTTTAAACGTAGCAGAGTTTAGAGTGTGTGAAAGTTTCTGGTAGCACCTCAGAACCAAGCTTATTTTCCCCAGAAATAGTAGGTGTCACTGCTCAAAGGGGTGGGCCAGCCCCTTCTCAGAAACATCAGGTGATGGTGCTCCACCAGTGACGCATGACTGCCTGGGCCATTGGGCATCGAGGGGTTAATGCAGACGAGTCAGACGCCCCAGGAGGTGGTCGCATCTCCTGTTACTGGTTGCATTATTGACTCGGGCATCTAACACCACTGGAAACAATCCACCAGACAGGCACTGAGGTCAGGAGTTAGTCTCAGCTCACAAGTGGATACACGAGAGCTGGTCTTGCCACCCAAGGAGCGTTCGTAAAGATGGAGAATTTTTGGATGTACCAATTTGAGTGTCACAAGGATGAGGTAAGTGGATTCCCGGGCTTCAAAATTACGTTTGCTGCTTTGCTCTTGGTTTTCTTCTCCTAGTCCTGTCAGATTGTAAGTCCTCTGCATTTCCCTTGATAGTAGGAGTAAGTGAACAGAGCAGGAATAGGAATAAGATGGGAGGAAATGTCATCAGGTTAGCCTGTTGCTTACAAGTCCAAGATGACCTGAAAGGAGAAAAGGCTGTTTGATCACTTAGAAAGATTCACTCTTGGCTTCCTCTCTGTCTGCGTTGCATTGTTATTCTGTGTCCTAATACATGATTTACTCTGGGCACTGTAGCCTCTCATTCTGTGCTCTGTGTTGTCTTTTGTTTCCAGGATGCTTATGAAAATGGAGATTAGTGCTTTGCACATTAGGAACCGCTTTACTAATAGATGAGCTCATGGGCATAATGGCCCCTGTACAGTGCCTGGCACACAGTCATCCCTCGGCAAATGGTAGCTGTTCCTGTTCTTAGCAGATAAAGTGTTATTGCAGCAAATAGTGTGCTCTTAGCGCTTAGTCTGCGTCTCTTAATACAAACTAAAAGTGGCTTTGGTTTTCCTCTTCCCAAGCTCAGGTTCAGTGTGGCCTGAGGATGACAGTGCAGTAGGCCCGTTGGGGAGTATGTGGACCTAATGGAGAGATGAATTATAGGCGCCCTTGTTTGTCCATCACAAGTTGTGGTACATTTTAGATTCATGCAGTGAAGCTCCTTCAGAGGGAACAGATAACATCCGTTTATAGATCAGCTTTATCAGAAGACAAGTTATCCCACCTTGCAGGGGTGACTGTGGTTGGTAGTTAACTAGTCAGTGGTTTTTTTTTTTTTTTCTTTTTTTACCTTTGAGGACATGGTTTCAGAAGCTTAGAGCTCTTTAGATGGTGATAAAACGAGTGATCCATGTGGTCCCCCGACGATGAAAGCAGCCTCCATCTGAGGAGGTGGCCGCAGTGCAAGGCTCATTCTGAGCTCCAAGCTGTGCTGGTCTTCCCACAACAGCCTTGCCATGGCTTTAACAGACTTGGGATGGGGAATGGGAGCACTTTCCCTGTGGGAAAAGAGAATGGAAACAGTATTCTAACAGACAGTTCTCTCAGAATGTTCCGTTGGTATTAATTGAATCCATTATAAATGTGTATATAAAACACTTCATTAGGCCCAAGCTATTATCATTTTAATGACATAATTATGCCCTTACAATGCCTGTGTTAACTTTCCTGCTTTGCCACATTAAGGAAGTACAAATGTGCGTTGCTATTATCGTTTGAACTGAGAGTGAGTAATTACGGATTTCTTTGGCAGTTTCTTTTCAAGAAGCAAAAACATGTCTTGGAGCAAGAAAAAACTAATCATATATTTGGGTTTTTAAAAAAAATAATTCTAACATGGACTAGGTTAATGTAAAACACCTTAGATCACCAAGGGAAACAATGTACATTTATTTGAGAGAAAAGAGGAGGCTAGATAAACCAATTTGCATTGTGAAAAAGCTGTCTGAGGCCACTGGAGGGACAGAAGCCCCACCCAGCCCCCGAAACGGTTTACCAGGAGAACCAAAGCGTGTGCTGTGGCCTGGCCTAGATCACCACCCCTTTCAAAGTCTATGTCGGAAAGGGAATGGAACCTGAGTGTTCAGGCCGGACAGGAATTGAATGACCAAATGCTTGATGACAGTCTATGAAATGCCACATTTGAGAACACTTGTTCCTCCTGTGTCCACAAGACTCTTGTCATCATCTGAGGATGCAGATATGCAAGCAGTGTCTGCTGAAGGGAGACAGACCATGATCCAGAGTCAGTGGCAAGAACCCCGAGCGACACATGGGCACCAGCATCCCTGTGAGCACACAGTGAAGTGCTGCACGTGTCCAGAAACTACTCTGTCTCTGAGCCTTTTCCCTTTTCGTATTTGCTTTTGTCCTCTGATACCAAGAATTGGTGTCCATGCAGCCTTCCATAGAGTCAACACATTCACTGAACTCCTGTTGTGTATTTTATGGGGAACCCTGTATTAAGCGCCTGAAGAAGAAAATGGAAATTAACCATAAATCCTGCCTTTGTGGTGCTTATTAAAATATTGTAATTAAATGTTACCCAATAATTTTATAAAATATAAGGGAAAAAGTGATGCACCATAAGAATGGCCCAGATCAAATATAAGCAATTCTCATAGGAGAGGGATTCCTTTCCCTGAGAGTATTGGAAAATCTTCATGAAAGAGGTGACATTTGAAATGGGCCTTTGGAGAGTCGTGGGCACATGGAGTTCAGACAAGAACATGAACAAAGGCATGGAGCAGAAACTCATAGGTTATGCACAGGGAACAGAAAGGAGTGCAGTGTGGCTTGACGATAGAGAACAGGAACTGGAAGGGGGGGAAGGTGGTAAAGAAATTAAGGCCAAACCTTGGATGTCTTCAGTGGCAAGGCGAAGAGTCTAAGATTTATTCTTTAAGCAAAAAGAAACCACTAAAGTTTTTTAACTGAAGAATGACTTGCTCAGAGCTTGTTAAAACTGTGTTTAAAAATGAGAGTGGAGCGGTAGAGGGCATAGCTCAGTGGTAGATCGTGTGCTTGGCGTGCACAGGGTCCTGGGTTCAATCCCCAGTGTCTCCGTTAAGGGGAAAAAAATTAAAATTAAAAAAAATTTTAAAAGAAAGTAAACAGGTATTTAATGAGAGGTCTCTGGTTGTCCTTGTCGGTTTGGGCTGCTGTAACATGATACCATAGAGCAGGTATTAACAACAAACTTATTTCTCACAGTTCTGGAGCCTGGGAAATCGGAGATCAGGGTGCGCGCATGGTCAGCCTCTGATGTTTGCGGTTGGCCATCATCTTGCTGTGTCCTCACAGTGTGGGGAGCACAGAAAGAAGCAGCAAATCTCTCTTGTGAGGGCACTAATCCCATCATGAGAGCGCCACCCTCAGAACCTAATTACCTCCCACCTCCTGATACCACCCCACTGAGGCCTAGGGCTTCAGCATAAATGTTTGAGGGGACACAACCCCTAACATTGGTGAAGGAGGGTCGTGAGTTCTTAGTGTTCAAATCACAGGTAGTATGTTGGCTGCTTGGTGACTTAAAAAAAAAAAAAACCCAAACACCTTATGCTCAGGTTCTGAGCATTGCTCCATATAGTTGAAATTACTAAATAACTCATTCCCAGGTAGACTTAGTAAAAGTGTATTTGAAGGAATTATTTCTCCTACCCCTCGTTGCAGTGAATGTTCTATTGCTGAGTTCCCTTGGAGGAAGTGGATCTCCGTGTCCTGGGGCTCGTCGAGGTGGCTGGGGTCTTTCACCAGGTGTCCTAAACAGCGGGGGCTTTCGGTGTGTCACGGTCCCTCGTGCGCTGCGTTGTCAGTTACCACTAGAGCAGTGCACGTCACGTGATTCTCTTCTGTAAGTCAGTCACCGTAATGGCGTCATCAGCCCTCACATGGCAACAGGCTGCCTTGAATGGGAGATGGTGGGAGTGCCAGAAATTGCACACAGCCATCCTGTGCCCCGCAGTCATAGCCAGTAATGAGCTATTCTGACCAATGTACCAGTAAGACTCTTGGGGCTTATCAATTAATTTAAAGTCTTTGTGGTAGGATTTTTGTAGAGCCTTCTGTGTGCTTTTTAATTTTATCCATGAATAAAATTTTAATAAGGAAGAAAATAAGACAAGATGAAGAAAACATCCCCGTGGGTGTGTGTTGTCCTTGTGAACACTCTCCCATAGGGGTGGAATAACTGTTGTCACCGTTAGACTCTTAAAAGACACGCCAAATATTTGTTGAGTGCTTTGTGCACGCCCAGGCGCTGAGCTGACCCCGTGTGTGCATTGTCAGGGATTAATCCTCGTGTCAGCCCCGGGAGGTAGGTCATAACTGTTTTCCGCAGCTACTAGAATCAGAGAGGATGAGAATGTGCTCAAGGTCAGAGCCGTTAAGTGGTGAAGCCAAAATTCACACTCAGGTCTGCCACGGGCTGGGGCGTGAGCACTTAACCGCTTCAGCATCCTGAAAACCTTAGTTAGAATTTTACTTCTTTTGCTACAATATAAAATTAAAATGTAAGTCTGTTTCAAAGGAGAAATGTAACCTGTGTTCTCTGTAATCACCTATGCTTTTTTTTTAATTCATATTTTTTAATTAAAGTGTAGTCATTTTACAATGTTAATTTCAAGTGTACAGCAAAGCAGATGATCAACTGTGCTTTTGAAGATGGGCCCTAATATTGGAAAGCCAGATCATGGTGGCTTTGAAAACTAGACCCAGTGTCTTAGGGATTGATAAGTTGTTTTTTTTTTTAAAACCTCTGCCAACCAGCAGGCTTTTTTGTTCAGAACCTTGTAAGTCCTGGGCACTGTGGCAGGAAAGGCTTGTTTCTTCTCCACTGGGAGCCTTCTCTGACCCAGGTGGTCTCTCCTCCCTCCTGCTCGTGCCTGTTACAGCAGCTGTCATGTGACATTTTAACCGCAGAAGGGGTGGAGGGTGTGGGAGGGGTATTCCAAAGGATCCCTGTGTAAGTCTATCGTCAAAAGCCTCCTTAAAATTAATTCACTTACAGCAAAGACCAAAGTTGCAAAGTGAGTATGGGAAGAAGGGAATTTGATTAGAACTTTGAAAAACAATACTGAAAAATTACAAACGTAAGCTTAGTTTATCTTTTGATTAACATGATGTCAATTATAGTATGCTCTGCGAATTCTTAAGAGAAGTGTTGATTTGGGGAGTTGTAGTTCTCAAAAAAAAAAAAAGCCATTGAATCATACAGTAGAAGAGCTGCCTTCAATTCACAGGTGACTTGTGCAGCATGCTCAGAAATGGTCCTTTCAGTCATAAAGAGGATCGTTTCAGCAAAAATACTTAGATTCTTTTCCCAAGGGCCTCTCTTCATTATCGGATGTTCCAATCATGCTATTCTGAAGCACCTCTGGCAGCCGTTATCCTACCATTTTTCTCTGAATTGTTAACTGGTGTAACTTCCCTGCTCTTCAGTGGTCCATACCTGGTTTGAGCAGTTCTCCAGCTTTGCCACCTTCAACTTCTTGAAATTCTCCTTTTTAGTTACTTATTTTTACAGGACTTGCACTTTTACTCTGCATTGCATTTGCTGTTTTATTTTTGGTTTTGCCTAGAAACACCAGATGGTCCCAACAGTCAACAGAGACCAACTGACAAAGACTTGGACCAGATAGATGCCCGTGTCTGGGGAGGGGATTAGCATCTGGGGATGCTAGGGACTGCTACAGTGGACGCTAACCTTGTGAGTGGTTGTTTTTATGTTATGGTGACTTCTGTTTTCCCCTAGGACTCAGACAAGACACTAGTTACAGAGGACACTGTGCGTGTGTTTATGAGTCTATCTGCCCTGCTAAACCAAGAGCCCCTTGGGCACAGCCAGGGCTCAGGGCTTCCCCAGACACTAAATGAGTAAACGCCCAGGTCATTGGTGTCTTTTGGCTGTGATTCCTCCAAAAGTCTTTCAAGATCCCTGTGCAAAGCATAGCTTTGCTCTCGGTCCTGCTCAGTCTAGGGCCTTTCCGAAAAGAACGCAGTCCATTTGGAAAGAGCCAGGGGCCCCTTGACCCATGGCCTTGGGATGTTCTCAGTGTCATCCTGTCAACTTTTCTGGGTGGTAATCTTTTCTTTGAGCAGATGTCCAAGGATCAAAGAGGCTTAAGGGAAAGGAAAGGGCAAAAATGATAACCCCTCCCTCCTTTAGATCTTTCAGTTCAGTTCAGGAAATCATTCTTAAGTGCCTAGAATGTGCTGCTTCAGTGAGGACAACGGGCCAGTGACGCAAGAGGAAAATACCCTCCGGGCAGAGTAGGCAAAGTTTGTCACCAAGTGGGTCCCCAGTGACTGGTCCCTGCCCTGCTCTTGAGCTCCTCTCTCCTTTCCCTGCAGAGTTGGGCTTCCCTCCCTCCCTCTGTCTCCAGTACCTTCCAGCTCTTCCCTATCCCATCCCATCCTGCTGCATGAATACCATCCAGTTTTCATGATTCAGCTAAAGCAGTTCCTTCCCGATGTAGCACTGCTGAAACACACCCCTCCCCCTCCTATGGAATCCATCCCTCCCAACCCCGTGTCCCTAGGTATGAAGGTATGAATTAATATCCTAGCCCCCTGCCCCGGGCACTGAATTCACATGTCTGCCTCCTCCCATTATCTGGAAAGGGGTGAAGGACAGGACCACAACATCTCTTGCCTCTTGGGCCCAGTGCTAGGAACATAAGGAGGCACTGAAATGTCTGTTAAGGAATAAATGAATGATAATTACTTGTGCACTGCATTTCTCCCTTCCAAGCATATCCCAAAAGTTCGGTGAGCTATTTGCCTCACCCCTACCACCAGCAGTACTGTGTTTGCCCCTAGGAGATGGGCAGTTGGATGTTAAATGAATGATCGGCTTTCCCTTGGGATGCTTTTGTCTCCTTAGGCCTAAGGACAGGACTCTCCATCTCTTGTCCTGACACTGAAGAGCCTAAGTCTTAAGACTGAGAGCTTTGCTTTGTGGAACCCCAGGGCGGTGGCTATAAATTTAGATCATAGCTGTGAAGCGTCTGCTAGAACATAGTCTGCTGAAGACAAACTGTTGAGCTTAGAAGACCTCCTGTAATTACCGGAGCAGGGAGTTGGGGAGTCACCTTTGAACACTACCTCCTTGTAGGTGCGCCATGTGGCACGTACCTTTGTGAATTTCCAAGCCCACATTTGCTTCCCACCTTTTGGTCTCATTTGCCTAAAATTGAATATCCATCTAGCAACCCAGAAGGCATGAGACTCCAGACAGAAATACGTAATGATAGTTTTTACTTTTTTCATCGTATTTCATTGGTTAAACTTTGCCTCCAGTACCTTCTTTGAAAGTAAAAAGTATTAGCCAACTTCTGGTTTCTCTCCACTTCTGAGAATATAACAAGGCAGAAGTTGGGAGTAAGGGGCGGAGGGCTTTTAAAGCAGACATTTGCGGTGAGTTGACATGAACACCTTTGTCTGGGCTCCGTGGAGGCTTTGTCTGCTCTGAAAGCATTTGTCCACCTTGACTTTGTCAGCAATGGTGTGGTGAGGAGCAGGCTTCCACCAGGTGAGGTTCTCTCATTTGGGGACAGCTTTCTGCTTCAGATGAGCTTTGCTGAAGCGAAGGTCAGAATCTTCATCGGCAAAGACCGTTTCTGCATTTCGGAATGCAGATGTAACGTTCTACACATAACGGTGTCGGGGTCCTATATCAGAAAGAAGCTTCCCATTGACCACGAAAAACAATGTAAGAGAGTAGTTATTGACTGCTTTCCATGCAAGTGGGAAAACATGGTAAGGCTGGAAACCCCACTGACATCATTTATTCAGTAAACAATTACTGGGTGCCTACTGCTTATGAGACCCAAGGCTAGGCGTTTGGATTAAAAAGATGAGTAAGACAAGAGCCCAGCCAGAGAGCTCTTGGGCGAGGGGAGGCATACAGAGAAACAGATCATTATAAAGCCTGGCACGTGCTGCCATCACGGGTGAACAGAACCTTGGATAGAGTCTGAGAAAGCTTCAGCAAGATGAGTGCTTTGAAAGGAGAGAATGAGGAAGAACTCTCTAGATGGAGGTCACTAACTGCATGTGCAAATAGAAGGAAGCACAGGGGCTTCATTTGCAAGCAGAAGGCTAGAGCATGAGTGTCTGAGGGCAGGTGGTCCCTGATAAAGACTCCCATGAGAGGCTCAGTGAGAGCAGTGCCCACCGAAGTCACATTTGTGCATCTTGCTTGGTGTCCCATGGCGGGCGCCCGGCTCTGGTCACTGACCCTTAGTGCGGGGTCTGATCTACGTCGTCTGCGTCCCAGCCTGCTCTCCAGATAACCTGTCTCTCACATCATCCAGAGATGACCTGGTGCCTGTGATGTTGCAAAGACTCCATTTTTAAATTTGCAACAGAAAATAATTAGAGAAATAGGCTCTATGGGATTCTTTGCGAGTGTTTTTAATGAAGCTGATACATGGACCTCAAACCAAGCAATTAAAGAAAAAGCAGCTGCACTAGCTTCCCCAGGGACTAGACCTTAAAAGTCTTTGTGACAGAGAAAATTACTTGGGGAAAAAATAGACATAAATATCTAAGGAAGCTCTTCAGATTTGAAAAACTGGAAAAATGTAAAGGTATTAAATTCTTATGAAGACTTCACTAGATTAATTTTGGTGGGGGTGGGGTAATTAGGTTTATTTATTTGTTTTTAGTGGAGGTACTAGGGATTGAACCCAGGACCTCGTGTATGCTAAGCGTGCGCTCTCCCACCGAGCTATACCCCCCGACCCACTACATTAATTTTGAGAAGGCCAGACATGGAGCTAACTCAGCAAGTGCCCACCAGCTCTCTTGGGTGCCCAGTGAAAAATTCTGTGCGTTTCTTTTTAAAGGCATGCGGGGCTCCTTCCTTGCATCCAGGGACCATGGGTCTTGGGTATTTTATGTCTGATGTTACCCTAACACTCGTCCTCTTGGTTTAACTGCAGAGCAGCTGAGTTTTGCTTTTGAATGCTCAAGAGACTCCTTAGTCCTCACCTCCCTGCCCAGAATCAGGTATATGGGCTTGTGGGAAACAAATCCAGGCCTCACAGCAATAGGCTGGGACAGTATGATGTCCGTGTGAATAGTGCTGCGTTTCACCACATCATCTTTACAGTTTCCTCCATGTCAGGCTTTTAGGGAAAGATGTATTTTTTTTTAATGATTTCACACAGTGCTCTCTGAGGTCCCGCTTGTGCATTAATGTGCACCCACCCCTCCTCAGCACCACCACTTCGTGGAACATTCTCCCTTCCCCTGCAGAGGTATTTTACTGTATCTCTGTGCCTCTCCCCTGGGGCCCAGTCTCCAGAGAGCAGAAGCAGATTCAGGCTACTACTGGTACGATTTTCTTTCTTGCCCAGGACGTACATCTCCTCATTCACATCCCCATGTGTCCTCAGAGAGAGATCCTTGCGTGGGTTCGGTTTTGTGCCTTCTGGCAGACATCACCAACGAACTGTGAGGTGGTGCGTTCTTGCTCTCAGAAGACCATCACTACAGAATTCTCAAGCATCCCTGTGGGTCACCTGAAGATTCTCTTCATCCCCCAGATTTCAGGAGCACACAGAGTTGTTTGGTAATCGGCCAGGGACAGTTTTCAGTGCCCGCATTAATCTCACCCCTGTGCTTGTTTTCATTCTTTGGTGGCTCAGTCGGCAGGGATTTACGGGCCCTGCCCTGGCGCTTCATACCCGTTCCTGCAGGGTCTGCACAGCGAGCCCGAGCCCTCCACCTGGGGCAGCAGCACACCTGATGGGGACTGTGCTTTCCAAACCTTTTCTAAGCCTTATTTTTAAATATATCATTTAACAAAGAATTTTTTTTAACTCTTCTAAGAGCAGTCAAGATAACGCCGTTTGGATGCTGAAATATCTCGTGTGTTTTCAGTGGCCAGCAGATTAAACCAGACAAAATAATTGAAATCTGAACCGACTAGGAAAACGCAGGTGATGTGGTCTCCAGTCATCAAGATCAGGCCCAGCTACCTCTTTAAAAATTCATGTTTTAATTTTTCAGGTAATCTTGGGCAGGTGATTTTATAAGACATTAACGGTACCCCAAGGGTTTGAATCCTTCAATAAGAAAAAATGTTTTAAAAACAAACATTTGAGTATCACTGTTAGCTTTATTCATCCAGGGCTTTAAGTTTGATATTCAGCTTCTGCTGTGTTCAAACACTTGGCCAGGGGTAGTGGTGGGTGGGGCTGAGCTGTAAAGGCTCCTTTGAAAACATGGCAGGAATTTAAAGAAAGCTTGACAAATCCAAGCCTTTTATGTCTAGTTGGCAGTTCCTTTCCAGGGAAGTTTGCTTAAGGCTGAAATGTTCCTTCAGTGTGTGCAGCTTTCTCCTCTCTCCCCGCCCCCTGGCCCCCCAAGGCCGGGCTGTTCACCCAGTTCTCACTGTGTTTTCCTTTGCTCTCTGTGTTCTAGTCTCCATCTCCAGGCAGTTCCTCACCCCTGGGTGCAGAGTCTTCGAGCACTCCCCTTCATCCCAGTGACCCCGCGGACGCCTCCACAAATAAAGAGGTAGGGTACCACCTTGTTCCAAAAGCCACCATTCCATTATGTTTTGTTTTGTTTTTTATTGAAGCATAGTTGACTTACAATGTTGTGTTAGTTTCTGGTGTACAGCACGGTGATTCAGTTATATAGATATATATATGTGTGTGTGTGTATATATATGCTTTTTCATATTCTTTTTCATTATAGATTATTACAAGATACTGAATACAGTTCACTGTGCTATATGGTGTAGGACCTGGTTGTTTATCTATTTTATAACCCATTATGTTTTATTCTAATTCTGGTTTATGCTCTCCAGTCTCCCACAGAGCTGCCGACCCAAATTACCCTGGGGAGAAAAATTCTTATCTCTCCAGTGTGGAATTCGGTGATTAAAGCCATGCCATCCAATTTGATAGCCACTAGCCACAGACGTCTATTTTACTTCACAAATAAAATGAAAACTTTACTTCCCCGGGCACACCAGCCATTCCACGTGCTCAGCAGCCTGACTACCTGACTAGTGGCTGTTGCCCTGGAAGCAGAGATTATAGAACATTACAGAATGTTTGACTGCAGGAAGTGCTCTTAGACATTACACATCAAAAACTCTGTTCAGCATCCTTTCTCATCGTGTTACGAGCCTCGATATGTGGCATTACAGTTGCTTTGGGGTTTGGAAAATGCCCTGGTTTCTTAAATACTCATTTATTTCAGGCCCAAGTGAAATATCTTTCATGACAACAGGGTGACCACTTGTCTTGGTTTCCCTGGGGTAGTTCCAGTTCACACCTGTTTTCCAAGCAATGCATGTGGCAAACACCAGTTTCTCACTTTCTGAAGCAGTGCTGTCCAGGAGAACGTTCTACAGCGTTGGAAGTGTTCTACTTCTGTGCTGTCCTGTGTGGTCATCACTAGCCACGTGTACCTAGCAAGCCCTTGAAATATAGCCAGTGGGATCTAGGAACTGAATTCTGCACTTTATTTCCACTTTAACTCATTTAAATAGCTGTGTGTGGTGTAGCCCTAAAGTGTCACTTTGGAGGACAAATCACATGGTCACCTAACTGATGGAGGCCACGCTGAGCTCCAGTAGAGAATATTTAAGAGACAAGATGCTGCTTGCTCCCACTAGGGTTTCTGGGACTAGAAAAAGGCAGGTATTTTTCAGTGGGAGGAACCATTGCGTTCTCCAGCACCCGTTGTCCTTTTATACCCAGCTAACTGCCACTCGTGTCTACTTACAGACTAGGGTCAAGTAGACACTGGCCTGCACCATAATCCGTGTGTGGGCTCCGTTCACTCTAAATATAGATGCTGCCTCCTCAACACTGAGGATAGGCATTAAAGAGCGAAAGCACGTAATAAATGAGTCTCATTTTCCTTCCTTTTGCTAATAATTTTATGTTCAGTTCAACAAAAGAAAGCAATCTCCATTTTAATCTGAGTGGCAGATCGCTTCCAAAGGGGGCCTTAGTTAAAATTTACTGTTAAAGTGTCATTGAATACATACATTTTCCATTAAATATGCATACAGGGATAAGTATTTTTTATTAATCTGTTCATATGAAACCATACAAACATAAGGAGACCTTCTCTGAAATGACACCAGCATTAGAATTTAGATTTGAAATATACTTTGTCCTTCTCTGATCTTGATCCTCAGTCCACTGGCACAGGAGAAATGGGGTTACAGTTTCTGCTGGCCCTGTATCCCACAATTTCACCTTATACTTTATTCATAACCCATGGATCAGTGAGAACAAATGGCAAGAAGCCATCGTGATAATAACAGTAATGGAAATTACCATTACTTGAGCATTTATGGTGTTCAGGCATCAGGCCAAGCAAATCACATAGTATCTCATTTAATCCTTAAAATTATTCTGTGACGTAGGAATTATTGTCCTCATTTGTTAATGGAGGAAGCTTAGAGGTTGAGTAACTTACCTGAGGCCCCAGATCTCACAAGTGGTGGCGCCAGGTTTTGAATCCTGAGCTCTCAAAAGCCTGTGCTCTTAACACCAGAATCTGCTGTCCCTGAGATGAGGAGTACTTGCAGGTCACACACTGTACGGACAAGGTGGCTTGTATGTCACTGTTCCAATTTTCAGGCCCCCAGGTTCTGCATACAGTTTGTGTGACCTCCTGGAACATCCCAAAGATTTGGCCTTTATCTTCTTGAATGTGGCTCTATTAATTCTTTAATGTTAAGGATCAACTAATGTTCATCTCTGTCCACATATGAGAAAACAAAGGGCTAATCAGACATCTGAATATTCAGCATTTGATTATTCATCAGATGTAATAAGCAAGGCAAATTTGTTAGTTTTTCGGTTCCTACAGGACTTGGCACATGTTTCTGCATATCTTTAGAAATAATGATGAAAATCCTCTTTGTGTGCAGTAATTAGAGATTCTTTCATTTCACAAAACTCTTTCTTTAAAAAGAAAAATTTACTACCCTAGAGACTAAAGAAAGCCAGTCATGAGCTCATGAATAGAGAAGTGAATGTACCAAATGCCCTCTGTGGTGGCTCTAAATAAAACAACAGCTTTCAGAACTATAGACTAATGCAATTTTTTTGTAGCTTCTGCTAAAATCTGGACAGTGTCCTTGAGATTAACATTCAGAAAAGTACCCTAAGTGCCCAAGAAAATCTGAATTGGCTTCTTGGATGTACCTGGAGGCTAAATCATTTTGATTAAACAAAGGAAAACCATCATTACCCCTAGATGCTGAGGGCAGGGATGGGGAAATGGTTGGGGAATAATAATCTGAAAGTTTGTGACCCTCACTCCTGAAGAAGCTAACTTTCATCTGCATACCATGAATTCATGGATTTTTTTTCTTTAAACCAACAGAATTTAAGCCAAGAGGCCCTCCACTGGGTCTGTCTTGTCACTTGGGTAAATTGAAAGTAAAATTAATGTAAAGCACCACTGAAATTGGAGTTCTCGTTCCCCTTAACCACATATCTTAGCTTTCACTAGGTGTGCATTTTTCCATAAATGCATTAGCAGCCAGTAACCTTTCATTCCCGGTGGATTTGTGTCCTTAGTTTCTGTAAAAGTGATCCTTTCTGAAACCCAAAACCCACCCTCTGTGTGAGGAACCCTTTCATCCCAGTGGGCACATCTGCAGCAGGTGTACTGAGATTGCCCTGCGTGGGGTATTGTGTGATTAGTGTTGGATTCTTGTCATTGTCCTGAATTAAGCAGAGTCTGAAAATCAGGTTTGACTGCCTCCAGTTTTTCACATAACAACACTGCTGTTTTTTTTGAATGTCATACACAGATTAACTCATTAATCATCCCTTTGCTATTCCCATCTTCCAAGTGAAGAACACTATAAAGTGCTGTGATACGGAGTTGCTTCCCATGATATCCCAGCCGTCACCCAGGGCCCTTCACTCTGCCAGCCCACAAGGCACCCCAGAGTGTGCCATCCATTCAAGTCAACCCATAGAGTAGCTGTGTTGTCTTCTTCTGAAAGGCACATATTTAAATGATCACCTAACACCTGGTAGCTTCTTAGCAATGAAAATCTCTAGGCTTTCTGAGGGTAACCTTTGGCCATGCAAACCCTAATTTTGCCCATTTTAGGGACTCTTGTGTTTTACCTTAGCTTTCCACTCCTGCAATGCTCACATCACCCTGCTCCAGACATACCAGCTGCAAATTCTGTTACTGGTTGAAGCAGGAAAGAATTATCTAACTCTTACTCCACTCAGAGTTATCTCTAGGACAGTCGTGTTAGTTGTGAAAGGAACCAAGTGGTAAGTATTACTCCTCTGAGAGCTAGCATTTTAAGTGCCATCCAGTCAGGTTCTAGAAGGTTTCTAGCTGATTATATCCACTTCCAAGGATGCTATTGGGAGTCTGACCTTTTCTGTGAGGTGTTACTTAATATAAGAAATTCCAAGGTTTTTAAATGACTTCTTTGTTTATTGTGTTCTTATTTTAAGGTAACACACAATAATGACTTATGTAATGGAATTTTTTAACTGAAATAAATCAGTAAGAGATGAAAGGGAGAGATTAAAAACTTGCAGCCATTTTTAGCACAGTGAGAGATCAGTGCAGCAAAGTGGAATAAAATTCTCCAAGCGAATTCTTAATTTTAACATATAATCATTTCGTTGGTGCTTTTGCTAATCAGCAGTTTCTCACTCAGACACCCAGATTCTTAAGAATACAAACTGAGCCCTTTTTATTGCTATTACTGATTATGAATTTTGGTCCATGATTTAGTCTTTAAGATGACAGACATCTCTCTGATTGTGGAAGGCAGGATTTTCAGATTATCTAAAATATGAATGGATGGTTCTGGGCTTTGAGTGACCTTTAACAATAAATGTGTATGTTTATTCACACTTTACTTTCTGTAGCCAAAAACGATTGACAGCTGGTTAATATCTGCCATTGGTGATGTATTTATTTTTCAAGTCGTGTGGATGGTTGTGTTAATACATTTTTCATCATGCTTTGCCCTTTTTGAAACCTCTTTGTCTTAATTACAGTCAAGAAAAAGCTTGGCTTCATTCCCAACCTACGTTGAAGGTAAGAACTGAAAAGGAAATATTGAACACTGAGTCGTTCATGAATCTTTTAGCATTTGAAGCCCTGGGCCATGAAATGCTAGTGGGGAAGAAAGGCCACAAAGTCGCTTATTCATTGTCTTAAGTCTTAGAATCTTAGATTAAAAGAACAATAGCTGTGACCCTCTCAAGACCCTGCTCCCTGCCTTTGCTGATTCCATCCGGGAGACTCTGCGGCTAGAGTGAGGCTGGTGTGAGGCGGGGGGCTTTGCCCAGCCTAGAACTGGCCACAGTGAATTCAAAATCCAACAAGCTCCCTTACCTGTGGTCCGGTGCACCTCTTGAATCCCTCAAGGACCATTCAGGTGGGAAGGAGGTTTAACTAAGGGAGAAGTTTGGGTTCTCTTCACTTAAAAAAAAATTTTTAAAAGACCTTCCCAATAATTCCTGTCTCTTGCTTGGATGAGCTAGTAACAGTAACGTCAAGTACTTACTCTCTGCCAGGTACTGTTCTAAGCACTTTCCGTGTAATAACTGATTGAACCCTCCCGTCGATCTTGTAAAGTGGGTTTGAGTGTTATCTCCATGTTGTGCATGAGAGAGCTGAGACATGGAGGGCGTGCACAACTTTCCCAGGGTCCCTCAGAGGAGCAGAGCAAAGCCACGAACCAGCAGTGTGACCCCACAGTTGTCCCTGTAATCTATTTTGTATGCAGGGCTGCCACTCAGGTTATTCCCTGCACAGGGGCATCCCATAGTAGGCCAGGTGGGGCCGGACGCCATCCAGGCTCGGCACCCAGCTTGAGGTCAGACCACACAAATGGGTCAGTGCCACTGACTCTACCAGGGAGGATGGCAGATGATCTGGGGGCAGGGCGCACTGTCATTTCCTTGAAGAAGGATTTTCTGGGAGCCAGAGGATGCCCAGACAGCATTTTTGGCCTTTGAAGCCTGTGTGTGAATAGTCAGTGTGTTCCACTGCTCAAGAATGAACTACTTGGACTCATAAACCTTCCTGAACCCTTGGGCTTGAAGCCCAGACAAGCTCATAGGTTCGGTTTTTACCCAAGTTTCTTTCTTGAGTAACCTGGAAATTATTTGCACCATTTTTGCAAAGCTCCAAAACTCCACAAGAACACCTTGGGGAGTTTTTAGATGTTTGGAAACTATTCTTCTTCATATCCATTCCTCCAGGCCTAGAGGTTTTCAAGCTCAGCATTGACATGAGTGTGAAGATATACTGTGTGTGCTTGTTCACCTGCAGAGCAACACACAGGCATCGCTGACGGGGAAAGCCTGCGATTCCTTGATTTAGGACCATTATAGCTTCAATTTTTTTTTTAACTTTTAAAAGAATACGCTAGCACTGACCCTAAAATGAGCTTAGGAAACGAGGGCTTTTTTTGTGAGTGTTATACGGTGACATTTGATTCTAGTCAGTTTCCGTGGAGGATAATTGACATAAGGTCATATCTTGAATTTATATGTGTTTAGGTCCAATATTTCTCTTGGCTGCTTGACATTTATACAGCCATTTAAATATTATCTGGGTTGCTCTTAAACATATCTGCATATCTATACTTACTGTGGTCGAAGAGAGACCCTTTTCAGTAACTAGAGCTAAATTCAGTGATGAATGTATGATATTGGGAGTTCTGTAGAGAAGATATTTCATTTTTGTTCTCTTAACATTCATTATTTTCCCCAAATAAATAAATAAAAGTTTCTTAAAAGTTGCTGTCCCAGATGAGATCTCTTTTTTCTCAGTCGCTGGTTGGCAAAAATGATTATGTTTATATAATGTTGTGAACCCATTTACAAGGCATAGGGTGGGCCCAAGCTTGTCCACATATGATTTTATTTAGACAGTGCTTCCCTGCTATACGACAAATGTTGTACATTGGAAATGACCTGAATCCTTCTCACATCTATAAAAGTTTCAGGGTAGAAAGCACGTGGCTGCTGAGAACCTTGTAAATGACTGGTATGTAGTGGAGGCAGGTTTGTCTGGGTACCATTCAATGTTTGCCCAGAAGTCCTTCTCAGAAAGACTGAGAATCGAAAAAATAAACAGGTTTCCTTATTTAATTACTACATAGATGCTTTGTGAACACGGCCTTTTGTAAAACATTGTTAATTTCTTTTTTTCCACCACCACCTTGGTTTTAGGGAAGGGAATAGATTGTTTTAGGTCTGTACCCTGATAAGTAGCTTATTCTGGGAAGCAGCTGTTAAGCTCAAGATGAGCTTGATGTGTAAGGATAAAAATAAAAGCCATTTCAGATTAGCTCTCCAAGAGGAAAAAGCAAATTGTTTCCATTTCAAGTTATCTAATTTGAAACCCTGAAGTTTTAGCAGTGGGCTTTAAGGAAAATATATACGTTTCCATTTTGTAGAATTAAAATGCCTTTCTTAGTGCGTCTGTTGGAAAGTTATATGTTAGCCCCAAACATGTTTTAATTTCCAGTAGGATTTACAAGTGATTGTGGTTAGAATCAGATGCCCCCAATTTAAAATATTTAAAGTTTGATTTAAAAGTCTGGTCAATGAGAACAGAAAATTCGGATTTCCCTTGGAATTGATATATGTGTGGATGCAGGCTGGGAACAATATAGCCTGTAAGTCGGGGAGGTTGACAGCATTAGACCATGGCTTTGGGGTAATATCTCTCTTACAGAATTGAGGTCAGAGGCCATTATAGGAATCCAAGCAATCTGAAACCCATGCCCATTTTTCTGATTTATAAAATTTGTTTCTCCCATTATGAATAAAATAAATGGGGGGTGGGGAACATGAATGGGTGGCCGGTAAAGGAATGGCTGTGAAACGAAGTTTTCTAATAAGACAGCCTTCTGCTCACCCAAGCGTGTGTCCAGCAAACATTTATTTGATACCCACTGGGTGACCGATACTGACTAGACACAGGAGAGCCAGAGACAAATGTGACGTGCTCTTTGCCCTCAAAGAGCTCACAGTCTAACAGATGAAACAATATCCTTTATCCCTGAATTTTGTTTAATGTTTAAATATTCACACTGCTTCTCACAGTAAATGGACCTAAGAAGTAATTGTTCCTTCTATTTGAAAACGAGGGCTGAGTGAAGGTAGACCAGAGGGATGCCTTAGATTAGCAGGAGGTGGCACCTACTCTGGGGTCCCTAGAACTGGCCCACCTGTGCTAGTGCCGAGCAGCAGGGGAGAGGTGGCTTGGATGGGGACATGGCAGTGGCCTCTCTTACCACCGTGGCTCTGTGTGTGTTACAGTTCCTGGACCCTGTGACCCCGAGGACTTGATCGATGGAATCATTTTTGCTGCCAATTACCTCGGCTCCACCCAGCTGCTCTCAGACAAAACTCCCTCCAAAAACGTGCGCATGATGCAGGCACAGGAGGCAGTGAGCAGGATCAAGGTGAGGGGCGCCGTGTGCTCCGAGGGGGCGGTGGCAGGTGTGGGCCCCTGAGCCGTCCACAGGGGGCACCTCACCCCTCGTGGATCTAGTCCCGAGTTTAGAAGAGAGTAGACGGAAGTGACATGGCAAGCGGTGCTCATGTACCTGCTAACAGTCCTAACAGGAGAAAGGTTTCCAAAGTGTGCTGGAGTCTTGATGTATAAGTACCATGTATTTTGGTTGTCCTTAGTGGCCAGTCTTGAGGAGAAAGTACATATGATCACAGCTTAGAAAAGTTGAGATGATGCGGAAGGACAGTGTTTAAGTGTCGTAGTTCCAACATGAGAGCTGTGTCACTGCACTTCCAGTGGCAGGTAGAGATCGGTGACTGAAACATTTGTGTTACGGTGTGACGCAAACTGTGTCTCACTGCTTTTGAACTGGTTGATCCCATTCAAGCCAGACGGAACTGGCTTGCTTCACAGAAGGCAAACCATTTGATCAAATCTACCCTGGCTAGTCTGAACCACATCAGTGAAAGGCTAACCTAGTTCAAACCAGTCATAACCTGTCTGGATCTGTTGTGTCAAGATTTAAAAGGAGCGAGCCTGTTTGCTCCCTGAAGAACGACTTTTGTCTAGTTGAAATCATTCACAGCTAGTTTGAACCAGCCAGAACTGGTTGGATTTCATTGGAAATGCAGAGCTCTAGAACTTTCACCCTGATGCCAATACCACCTAGAATTATGGACAAGCCCAGGGTGATAGGGACCCTTAGGTGGCACCATGTGGTTCGTGTGCCATGGAGTGCCGCCAGCACCTTGGGCCAGAACAAAGCAACTGTCTGCCCTGAAAAAGGTCCTGAAGATGCCTGAGACCAAAAACTGCGTGTTGCTTTGAGATGAGTTTTCCCGAGGTTCTGTCGATTGGCTCCTGATGGGTAGCCCTTGACGCCTGCAGATAGTCTCTCTGCCCTTCCGCTGCCCTGCGACATGTGTGAGGGGGGACCAGTCACCTGAGTGCAGAGCAGCCCGCGGGGAGGACTCCCGCACCCCCGGACCACACCCACCCAGGGCCACGTGTACTGTGCGTGGTACCTTCTGACTTCCACAGTGGTTTCTGAGAGTGTTCTTTCTCCAGCAGCCTGATGAGAAACCAGAAAGTTTACTCTGAAGCTTCAGAGGATTGGTATCCAGAAGTTCCACAGGTCATTTGAACAAAAAATTTCATGTCTTTGTCAATCAAAACCAGCGAGACAGTGGCTCTCTGATTATAAATCCATGTTAGACCTGCCTAGAGCAGAGTAAGCATCAGGAAAGCATGTATTTATTTTAACAGCAAATTACTGTAGTGTGAGGAATTCATTACAGTGTGGTAAGATTCAATGGTTGCATTTCATTTATAAGTATCATTTTATGGTGTGTTTCTATGCATCTGAAGGAACTGTTGCCTGTCATTAAATATTTTCTGCCTCGTGTTCCTTTTACATCCATTTAAATGGCTGTCAGATTGTTTGCCTTTATACCCAGCCTGATGCTTTTTCAAATCGTAAGTGGAGAAGGCTGCATGCATTTAGAACCCACAGTTTATTTCTGTGCCCCTAGAAAGTTAGCGATTGTGCACAGGGAACTGAGGGGCCGAGAGAATTTCTCCATGTTACTCGGGCGGTCTCAGGAGGGGCGTGTGCCACGTGCTTAGCATCCCCTCCTTCTCTGAGGGAGGCGGTGCCACTCTTTTTCCTGAAGAGAAGCTGACCTTTCAGGAATGAGTTACTCTAGGCCACCTCTAGAGGGATGCAGAGCAGAATCAGGCTATAGGTATTTTATCGCCACGTCCCTCCAGGGAGGAAGGGGCCAAAAAAGCTTTGTGGATTTCTTTGGAAATCCATTTAGAAATAATACCCTCACCACAAACTGATGAGTAATTTCTGGCTTGGTGTTTCCACCTACAAAGAGAGAGAGGAATTCCCCTCTTTCTTTTTCTGATTCCTCTTCCTCCCTCCCCACGGGGATCCCACCGTGCCCCTCTTTCCTCTGCCTCCATTGTTTGTATGACCCGGCGATGTGAGTGAGACCCACCTCGCCAGGCGTCCAGCTGTGGCCGTCTGTGTGTTTGTGGTGCCCCTCTCTAAGCAAGCACTCAACCTGACACTCGGGTTTCCACTTCAAAGCAGGCTTTAATTTCGGGTCTGTCCGTCGATGACAGAGTGTTTGTCACTCACATAGCACCAAGTGTGGACTGGAATTAAATAGTGATATTGGATTTATACTTGGAGTCTTAAGAATTACAATCCTCTTAATCTAACAAAGACCTTGTAGATACATTTGCCTAGGTGGGGAGAGAATTTGGAGTTCTGGTTTAGCTAGATATGAATTTGGCTCAAACAGCAAACTGTCCTTGTGCAGGATCCTGTGATAGGCATCTCAGGAGATAAAAATCAGCCCAGACCCAGTCCTTGACCCTGAGAAACATGCAGTCTAATAAGGGAGGCAAGAGGGGTGTTTAGGTAACAATAACACTAGGCAGGCCGAGGAATCTGAAATTAAAAGACGTTTCCATCTAGCAAAAATGTAGGAAATAAGATGCGTCTGAATGCAGTAGCAGAATTAGAGGACATCTGTCATTTTTGTAAAGTTTTTTTTTTTTCATCTTTGCATCTTCTCTAACGTATCCTTTCTGGCTTTTGTTCATCATTTTTGAGAGGTAGCCATATCCTTCCAGGAAGCCCCCATATGATTCAGAAATTTTCTCAAAGTGGGGATCCCCAGTCAGCAGCAGCCCCTGGGAATTTGTTTAAAATGCAGATTCTCAGGCTCCGCCCCTGTCAGAAACTCATGGGGGTGGAGCCCAGGAATCTGTACTGGGAGCTTCTGTCCTCCAGCTGTGCCGGCACGTTCCAGTCAAGCCAAGGGCTTCTCAGTGATGGGGCTCCTTTGGCAAATAAGCTCAAGAAATGCCGCAGAACAGACCTTTCTGGATATTTGCCACGTACGTTTTCCTGTTAAAGGCTCTGAGAAGTCCTGCCCTAAGGAGATTTAATTCAGTCTGTTTAACCGGACGCTTCCACAATTACTTGAATGCAGAATACATTACTGTGATACCGCATAGTCTTGGTGATAGGACTGTCTTAAACCTGTTTTAGGAAAAACTTCTGGAGAGAACTTTGCCCTCCATACTGTCAGTCTCTAAAGCGCCCGAGGCAGACACCCACTTCCCCCAGCCCCCAGTGTGGGAACCATGCCTTAACCCTCCCTAGAGAGCCAAGCTTGAAGCCCATGCAGCTCCCTCACTTGCCTGCCTTTCTCTCCCTGCATCTCCATGCTCCATTCCACCCTCATTCCCACCTCGTTCTCTGCTCTTCGCCTGGAAGGCGGGGGGACCTACTGACCGCTGCCTGAGCCACAGAAACTGCTTCGTGTCCATGCAGAGTGTGGTATATGGGTCTCCATTTTCTTTATACATTTATGAAGCTCACAAATAGCATTTGATTTTTTTGGGGGTCCATACGTTTTTGTAAGAAGCATTCATTATCAAATATTCTTATATCTGTCTTTACTAGCCTGCCCCAAAAGATGAGGTTTTTTTTTCATTCTTTTATGGAAACATTTTCTTTAAGTGTTAAATATTATGTTTTAATTGTAGATTAAAATTTCTATCCATGTAGCTTTGTCTAAACCATCTGATTTCCCATCTGACTTAAAAGAAGTTGATGGTTGATAAAGAAGATACTGGCACTTAGAATAGACCCTTCATGTACATGATCTCATTTATGCCTCCACGTGGAGGGGGTGGGGAGTCTCGTGAGGTGGGTATTATTAACTCCATTTTACAGACAGACTGAGGGATTTATAGAGGAGAAACTTGTCCAGATGGCACAAGAGCAATTTAGAATGTAGAGTGAGAATTCCAGGGTTTGAATATCTGTTCTGCCACTTAATAGCTGTGTGACCTTGGGCAAGTTAATTAGCCTCTCTGTGCCTCGATTACCTCTTCTGAAAGATGAGGGTAATGTAGCGCCTACCTCACAGAGTTGCTGTAAGCTGTTACATTGATTGATGTGAACTGCTTAGAAGGACACTGGCACATACCAAGTGCTCAGTGAATGTCAGCTGGGGAAAGAAAAGCTAGACTAGTCGGGAGGATCCCCGGCATGACTAACCTGGAGAGTCTGAAAACAGCAGGTACTCAGTACACTTTGTGGATCGAGCGATTGGATGGACAGTGCCACGTCCTTTGAACCACAGCCTGCTGGGTGGTAAGCCATAGTCAGTCTCCTAAGACACGAGGATTTCAGTGGATGTTGTCATTCCTTGCTTCAAGGTGTGTGCTGGCCTTAAGGTTCCCTTAGACCTTTCCCTGCTGCTCCAGTTTCTCCTTCTGGCCCCAATCTCATCATCATTTCCAATGTTATATCTAAATTTTTAATGCTAATTTGTTTCAGGGCACTGGAATTTCATACGTGATTTCAAGGTGGTATTACTCTAAGTGCATAAGATATTTTTTAACTTCATAAAAATCGTCTCAGAATGCCTTTCATGAAACTCAGTTTGCCTTCTGAATCCTCTTCCTCATCACTCATTCCAGTATAAGAAACCAGAATTTGGGCATTCCATTGGTGGCAGACTTACTTTCCCTTGAAAAGGGCCCTTTCAGATCACTCTTCCCTAGAGTGGAGAATTCTGACCAGTAGCTGTTAGGTTTGGGTATCAAATAATGAAATTGGTGCATTACTGCCATACCCTTTCAGGGGAGGTAGGAAAAGACAGGCAGATCAGACGCTCACATCAGTCATCTGTCTTGAGGATTCTAAGTGGTGCGGATCAGAACACCCCCAGCAGGACTCTCAGATTCCACCCAGGAACCTCTGTGCCGTGGCATCAGGACCACTCCTCAGAGGCGGAAATAATCCCACTATCACGTGCAGCAGTTAGGATAACGCTTGCAGTTGCTGCCTTCAGACTTTTCCAGAGAAGACTGTTGACCATGAACTCCTGACCACCAGTAAGAGCCGTGGGGTGGCTGTGTGGGAGCGGGGCTGTCCGAGTTTCCTAGCTGCACCAGAGATGAGCTGTGTGGTGTTTGGATGGCTGATGCATCCAGTTTCTTCACGATGAGGTAGCACAGACCACACATCTTAGTTAGTAATGAAGTAGTGCCGTGCTGCTGAGAGCAAGAGCTTTGCTACCAGGTGAGTACCGAGCAGCACAGGGAGCAGTTAGTTCTTCCTGCGCCCCACCCCCAGCACCATGACGGTGCCCGTGGTTTGGCCATCAACTCACCATGATTTGCGCAAGATCTGTGTATACATAGTATTCAAAGCCGAGAGATTGCATCCTGATGTAGGTAAATTACAACCATCTAACATCATAATCATATAAGAGCAAACACAAATAGAGTGCTTGTAATGCCCAGGCACTGTTCTGACACCGTGGTCTATACAGTAGACATTTCAACAACACAGGTCCTCTTAAATGCGGGTTTTTTCTGATAGTAAATACTACAGTGCTGTACGGCCTGAGACTGCTTGAATCCAAGGACGCAGCACTGTGGATACAAAGGAAGCGAACTGCATATACAGAGGGCCAACTCTAAGTTACATGGGGACTTCTGACTCTGCAACAGGTGGCACCCGTAACCCCCACATTGTTCAAGGGTCAGCTGTATATGTTTTATCCTCAGAACAGCCCAATGAAGTAGATACTGTTTTTATCCCCATTTGACAGTTGAGGAAAATGAAGCACAGAGACGTTAAATGGCTTGTTCCCAGTTACACAGCTAGTAAGTAGCAGAGCCAGCATTCAGTTTCTAAAGTCTGACCCCAGACTTTCTGCCTTTATCAACTATGCTGTCTTGACTACTACATCCGTTTCTAGTTAGGGATAGACTATATTAATATTATACAAATTTAAGGCCAGAAGTAATACTAGACATAAAGAGGGAGAACAGTAAATTCAGAAATCAGTAACAAAAGGATAGTTAGGAAATCTTCAAATGTATTAAGTTAAGAACACAGTTCTAAATAAGGTTCACAGAAGAGATCACAGTGGAAATTAGAACATGTTTTGAATGAAACAATAATTAAATTGCAATATATCAAAATTTGTGGAATACAGCTAAAGCAGAGATTAAGAGGAAGATTCATAGCTTTATGTAAATATATCAGGAAAGAAAAAAGTTTGGAAATCAGTGATTTAAGTTTTCATCTTATGAAGTTAGAAAAAAATCAGCAAATTCAACCCAAAGAAAGTAGAAGGAAATATAGAGGCTGAAATCACTGAAATTTGAAAACAGGCATATAGTGAAGGAAGTCAAAGAACCAAAAGTTGGTTCTTTGAAAACATCACTTGCAGTTAAGTATAAGAAGCACTTCAGTACATTTCCTTCCTCCTCCTGCCCCTGCCACCTACTAAATTCTGATTTAGGAGATCAGATACAGAGTGGGATTTTTTTAAGCCAGGCTCCGTCCCACAGAGATGCTTTACGCCCCTGTTGATACTAGTTTGTCAGTTCCCTTTTCAACTTTGAGTCTCTGCAAGTTCTCTTCTAACTGTTCTCCTGTCTCTGTTTGTTCCATGCTAAGCAGATGGCCCAGAAATTAGCCAAAAGCAGGAAGAAGGTGCAGTACAAACAACGTCATCAGCTTGGTGTTATGCCTGTTTGTTTTGGTTTTTTTTTTTCATTTATTTATGTTTTGCCTTTTTTCTTATTTCGTGTTTTTATTTTCTGCATCCAGCAAGTTTTTGTTCAGATTTCTTTTTGAACCGCCCCCATAAGCCAACGTTTCTCAAAACTCAGTTGCCTAAAGTGGCCATTTTCTGTTGCTCATGAGTCATTTCACTTCAGAGGGACGACAGGGAGCAGATTGGGGATGCCAAGTGAGTCCTACTGTAGTGTGGACGTAACCACCATTCAGGAGCATTCCCGTGGCAGGGACTGGGGTCTGCCCAATTACAGTCATGTTTGATTTGTGGATTTGTCAGATTGCTGGATGCAAAAAAGAAAACTCGCTAATAACCACGTGTGCAGAGTGAAGCCCTAAATGAACCAGACTGATGCGCTTTTTTGGTTGTGGAGCTTCTAGGTGCTTATGAGCAACCCGTGGGACGTGGAGGCACCTGGGCTCGCTCTTAGTGGGGTGGCTCTCGGGGTGGGTACTGCTTCTGTGTTGCTGTGGTGGTGTGTGAATGTGAAGACCCTCTTACCAGAACTGCCTCCAAACACCTGGTTTGCACCTGCTGTAAACATTGTGCCTAAACACTTGAGCAGGAGCAAACTCGGACCTCCTCTAAGGTCCTGGGGTATGAGTCCATCACCCTTATTCCTTCAATCTGTTGGGCTCCAAAACCCTTGCAGAGAGCACCATTCACAATCACTGAGTCGAAACTACTGCAGAGTTACTGCCTCCAAGGGGAAAGAAGCAAAGGGGAGTCTGCATTTCTCCCTGTGCTCACACCTGTCCCCCTGCTCATCCTCTCTGTGGTCCCTTCAGCTTGGGCAGTCTGATTCTGGAGTCTGCATCGCTGTTCTGGTGACTGTGTCTCGATGCCTCTGTGTGTGAGCTAACCTTGCTCCCGTATACCTGGGTCAGAGTGATGTATTAAGCTTTCCCTTGGTGCATTTTCTTTCTCAGGCTCCCGAAGGTGAATCTCAGCCCATGACCGAGGTAGACCTCTTCATTTCTACCCAGAGAATCAAAGTATTGAATGCCGACACGCAGGTATCAGCTGGCTCCCACCTTCCCAGGGGGTGAAACTTAGTGGCAACCAAGGGACTGTGCCCTTGTCCACAGAGCAGCTGTCCCTAGTTGCTGGCTTCCACACATTGTGCTGCTGGAGTCAGAGGGTGGGGAGAGCTTGGTAGGGGGTTTGGGGCTATTAAAGATCAAAGGAAGAAATAAACCATGGATATTGTTTGCTAGTAATTCTCTTAAGTTTTTATCAGAAGATTCATGAACTTGAACAGATTAGCCTTTTAAGAAATTTTGTTTAAAGTCACACATACACACACACATAAAATATAGCCATCACATGCAGATTTTTTATATTTTAACTTCCCCACCAGAAATTCTACTGGTTGTAAAATAATTAGTTTCTTTTCACATACCAGACCACTCCCTGCTCTGGGTTACCACAAGCCAAGGGAGTTGCCCCCAGGCCTGGGTGGGGCGCGTAAATCTGTGCACTGAGTCTTTACAGTGAGCCCTGGAGCCCCCTCCCGCTGAGCGTGGACCACATTTGGCCGGGCCGTGGGGTGGCACACTCTCATGGGTCATTAGATGCGACACTAGACTTCCCATCCTCTCCCTTCTGCCTTCCAGGAGACAATGATGGACCACCCTCTGAGGACCATTTCCTACATCGCAGACATCGGGAACATCGTTGTCCTGATGGCCCGCAGGCGGATGCCCCGCTCCAATTCCCAGGAGAATGTGGAAGCCTCCCACCCGTCGCAGGATGGGAAAAGGCAGTACAAGATGATCTGCCACGTCTTCGAGTCTGAGGACGTAAGGGTGGCTCCCCTACTCTCCCTCTGTGTGATCTAGGCTGCCCTTGGGTCAACAGGTTACCGCTAGTTCTTAGAACCTTAATTGTACGTGAAACAGATATTTACTGAGCACTTACTACATGTCAAATGCTGTTCTAGTGCAAAGGATATAAGGCTGAGTAAAACAGAAAAGGTACCATCATAAAGGTTGTAAAGAGACAGAAAATAGATTAATGTACTCAATATAAAACTAGGTAGTAGGAAGTTTGATAAGGAAAAATTAAACTAGGTCAAGGGATAGAGGGACAGGGGCTATTTCAGGGTGAGTGATGAACAACATCCTTTCTGAGGTGACGTTTGAGCAGAGATCTGAACAGAGTGAGAGTGAGGAAAGAGCAGGTGCAAAGGCCCTGAGGCAGGGGCCTGCTGATGTAGTTTGAGGAAAGGCAAGGAGGCAAGACACTAGAGAGAAAGTGGGAAGAATTCGGTCAGACCCACAGGGGCCTGAACAGGTCTTACCTGGTTCACTGGGGTATTTGGAAAGGACAATTCTTGGATGTGTAGGACTGCCCTTTCCTAACAGTAAAGGTAGGATCCCTGCCCCTACCCACCAAATCGCAAGAGCTCCAACCACCCACTCCCATTCCTTAGGAAAACCAGCTGCTCCTCTCTTCCCGAAGCTAGTGATTTCTCACGCCTGTGTCTCCCCGTGATAAAATCAACAGAGGAAGTCAGTGAACAACAGGGGTGGGGCCCATTCCTCCATCCATCCTTTCCCAGTTGTCCCTGGAACTGCTGGCGAGGCCACCAGGCTTCAGGCTGCATTAGCACGCGAGCTTCTCCCAAAGTTTGGCAGGCCTCGGAAATTCCCTCCCGACCAGGGATCCAGTCCTACAATGGTCTTGAACTGCAGAGCCTCCCCAGAGAGGGCCCCGTCCGTGCTGTTTACTGGGCTGATTTTTCCTCCTGCTGCAGTAGAGTAAGCTCTGTTTCTCATATTGAGCAGAGAGCCCTTATCTACTTATAGAAAACTGCCTTGGCTCCTTAGAAGGAGTGTCCATCTAGTAAATGGCCTTCCTCTGGGAAGGTAGGAGTCAGGGGCAAGCTGCTTTCCTCCAGGGAACTGGAGCTGTCATGGCTGTAGCCACAGAGGGCAGGTGCTTGTACTTTCGTACCATCCTTGACACATCTGGTTCCCTAGAGAGCAGCCCCAGGGACAGGGTCGCTGAGAAGGCAGAGCTTGCAGCATCTGTCCTGGCCATTCTCCCCACTATTCCTCTAAAACAGTGGCCAGACTTGCAAACTGGGAGAAAATGAGTTTTAGAAGGTTCTCGGAAAGTTCCAAAGGAGTTAAAATTGAAAATCTTAAGCTTCATGTGCTCTGCAGGCTGGGGAAAAGGTGGAGTTAGCACAGCTCACCAGGCATGAAGGTCCCAGCACAGTCCATCCTCTGCCACCTCCCCCTGGCTTGGCGCTTCTAAGGAGGGTGGCTCTCCCCCGGGGTCTTGTGTCTGCAGGGGACAGGACGAAGGGGAAGAGTGGGGAAGCATGAGTGGACCTGGGAATCTCGCCGCTTTGCTTCCGAAGCCCAGGACAGAAGACGTGTGTGGGCTCCAGAAGTGGGAGAGCTGGGTAGGAATCCCCTCACTGTGCGGGCGGGCTCTGCGGCTGCTGGGCGTCCAGTGTACAGTGGGTGCCGTGTGCCTCAGGTGGACGTGGTTCTCAGTAGCCTGTGCGTTTGCCAGGAGCATGCACTCATGACGGTCGGGCAGTCTGCTGGTCAGGTTCTGGGACATACATTTTTTCAGTCCGCCTGTCCACACGCATCTCTGGTGCCTGCAGCGATGCCTTGGCAGGAGGCAGGTGATGTTCCCTGATGGGACTTGCAGCATGTGATGTCAGCAGATTCTCAGAGGGAGAAAAGCTAAGCATTTCTTAGCCCCGGCCAGAAAGTTCTGCTATCACTGGGGTTGGTTGGTTTGTTTCTATAGAAGTTTAGTTGATTCCTAATGTGTTTGATGTCATTGTTAATTTGTTCCTTCTGGCAAAACTTACCAAAGGTAGGGAGAGAAGTAGACTGGAATTGTGTGTGTGTGTAAAACATTGCCTTAGAGCTTTTTGTTGTTTTATGAGTTTCCTACCCTCTACAGTTTGACAGAGTGGCAGTCCCCAGCAGTGGGCAGGAGAGGGGCTCCAGAATCAGGCTGCCAGGATTCCCAGCCCCTACCCCACCCACTCCCACCCCAACTTAAGCTCTCAACCTCCTTTTCCTGATCTGTCCAATGGGAACAAATAGGACAGATCCACAATTCCAAAGTCTAAGAGCTCTGAGAAACAAAAGGCATTTTTGTACTCCGTTGGCTGATAAACCTGCTCTGAGCTGCCGTGAAACACTTCATAGGATTTGTCCAGCTTACTGTGACTCTTACACAATTTGCTGCAGGAAAATTACTGTATTTGTGTATAGGGCACTTGTCCAGGCTCAAATGGGATTTGTATACAAGGTATGATATATGCACCTGGTTACCTTTCTAAAATGTGAACATTTCTGAATTTCTGAAACACTGCCTCCAGAGCTGAGGATGAGGGCTTGTGGACCAGGTGTGCTTCCATCGTAGGCTTGATGTGGGGATGTATGTGGTGGTGCCTGTATAGCATATAAGCAGCACCGGCATGTAAGAAGTGCCCCAGTGCTGCTGGCTGTCCCGTGTTGTGATGTTGATTGATTAATGCAAGGAAAGGTCATCAAAGCCCAGTGCAGGAGAAGCCACGATAGAAGCAGAGTTCTCGTCCTGTGAGCTGTGTGGACACAGAGCCGGTTCTTTTGTGTCTCTGGGCCTCAGTCTCCTCACTTGAAAAATGCAAGGTCAGACTAGATCCGTGTTCTCGACTCTGCTGGACTCAGCAGTCCTTTTGCATAATAAATATTTTCTCATGTCCCATTACTATCCTGAAATGAATTTCATAGGTAGTATAATCTCCCTTTTTGAAATTTTTTTCACAAAATAAAGTATTGCCTTAAATGTAACACAAAGGAGAAGTAAAAGGAAAGCCATCTAAAGTAAAGTTGTACTTAACTACAACATGTAAATACGTGGGCCCAGCCATTCCAGGAGAAATAATGGAGTTGTCTGCTGCTTACACCTGCTTGATTAGTAAGTTTGGCTATGAGAACACAGTATTCGGCTGACGCTTGTAAACTTCCTGACATTTTGAATTAAGGACTAAATAAGAAAATAGGAGCTGGACAGGCACACACATGCATACAGAATCACCACACTAGAGCCAGCGTGCAGCCTGACGGGGGTGTGATCTTTTGTGACCTGCGTCCCACAGACGGCACAGATGTTGGTGATTTTCCAAAGTCACAAAGCTAAAGCTTACTCCTGGTAAAATGATGGACAAAGCAAAGTATTGGCTTATCTCAATCTGCATAGTAATAGTTATATCCTTGCAGTGTTCGGTGTGTTTTAGAGCGGTGCAGTTAAAGTCTTGTGTTCTGATATAAACTAGACTTGAGTCCCAGATGCAGGTGATCAGACGCAGGTGTTACATGTACATGAGTGTCCGGTGGGATATTAGAGAACTGCAGGACATAGAACAGCTCGTCCTGTGCAGGCCTGTCCTCGCGTGGCAGTAAGTCTTGCATCTCTGACTCCTAGCCGCCAAATGCCAGTAGCTCCCCTGTGGTCATTGTTGTACTTAAAAACGTCCTCACTGATTTAGAAATGACCTCTAGCAGGCAGTGGTGCCGCATGGAGACCAGACCCGCTGGCTGGTTGATGCCTAAGGCTCCCCAGTCTGGATGGGACCCGGGTGGTCCACCAGCAGCGCTGCCCTCTTGACCTCCCGTTTCCCTCTCTGGTTCTTGTCTAGGCCCAGCTGATTGCACAGTCCATCGGGCAGGCGTTTAGCGTGGCGTACCAGGAATTCCTCAGGGCCAACGGGATTAACCCCGAAGATCTCAGCCAGAAGGAGTACAGTGACCTGCTCAACACCCAGGACATGTACAACGATGACCTGATCCACTTCTCCAAGTCGGAAAACTGCAAAGATGTAGGTACTTTCCTGAAGCTGTTCTCTGAGCTGGGCCCTCCGTGGCTGGGGAGGTGAAGGCAGAGTGGCCGGTACTCACAGGACGTTGCTGAGGGCTCAGGCCCATCTCTGGTTCCCCTCTGTGAGGCCCTGTTGTTAAAGACTGCAGCGGAGGGTCGTGGCCAGTGAGGCAGGGCATCCTCTGCTCCCTGCAGTCCTGAGCTGGCTTTGGGGCAGGTTCCCTTTCCAAGCCCCCAGGCCAAGAAAGGGCAGGGAAGATGTTAAATGACAGTGCTGGTCGGAGACCACTGTGCTGGGCAGAATGGAGCCCGTCTAGGCTCTCGGGTCTCAAATGATGACTGCCATGCCCCTCCAGGGACCAAACTCTCTGCAGGAGTGTCCAGGGGAGAACAGGGCCATCTGAGCTGGTCAGGAGGTCTGGGTAATCTTTGGAAAGGGTAGAGGAGAGCAGAGGGCTGGGCCAGAGTAACAGTAGCATGAGCATCTGAAAGCTCAGGAATTGTCTGGAGCTGGGAATGAGGCCGCGTGGCTGGAGCAGGGATGTGCGGAGAGGAGGTGCAGAGGCCACATGGGCTTCGGGCAGAACCGGAGGGCTCGGGAGTCCAGCTGAGGTGAGGTGCTTGGACTTCACCTGGTAGATACGAGAAAGTGATCTGTTTATCCACTAATGTATGTTAGGTGTCCTAGGTTCCCTGGAAGCAGGGCCTGAGACAGGAAGTGTTGTTCAAGGGATCTGGGGGGAGGGTGCACTCGGGAAAAAGTGGGCAGCAGGGTGGTGGGGATGCCAGGAGGAATGTGGTCTTGCTGAAGATGAGAGTCATTCTGATCCAAAGGGAAATTCCAGGTCCCACCTCGCAGGACAGACTTGTCCCACCTGGAGCCAACAGAGCTGGCAGGCCTTGGTACCCGGTGCTAAGCAGGCCTTGATACCAAGGTCGACGGGGGCTGTTAGTGTGCTCAGGCTGCCCTAACACAGTTCCCCTGTCTGGGGGGCTTCCCCAACAGAAATGTACCACCTCACAGTTCTGGAGGCTGGAAGTCAGAGATCAAGGGGTCCTCAGGGTTGCTTCCTTCTGAGGGCTGTGAGGGGAAGATCTCTCATTGGCTTGTAGATGACCGTCTTCTCCGTGTCCTCACTCTGCATGTCTCTGTGTCCAAATCTCCCCCTTTTATAAGGATACCAGACATACTGAATTAGGACCTACCCTTATAACTTTGGTTTAACTTGCTTGCCTGTGAAAAGACCTTATCTTCAAAGGTACTGGGAGTTAGGACTCCAACATATGAATTTGTGGAGGGGAGGGTGGGCAGCAGCCCAGTTCAGCCCATAACAGATGGTGTCTCCCACTTGGCCAAGGGGAGTTCTCCATGGAAGGGGCCAGCTGCGAGCTGCTTCAGCAGCAGGGGAAAAGGGACACCAGCCAGCCTGTGAAGAGGGCTTTGTCAGGCCCCAACAGCCCCCACCACAGTACGTGTTTGAGCATATGTGGATCTGTGAACATGAATAAATAAATACACACATACTCTCCGCTGGTTACTTCCAAGAAACATCTTACCCCTTTGTGGTGTCTCTGCCTTAAGGGACTGCACGTATCCAAAACTAACTCCCAGCTTCTCTGCCTGGCTAGGGAAAGCCACGAAAAATGTGTCTCTAGGGCCGTGGTCTTTCTGTTTTTGCACTTCCAACCTTTTCTTCTCAGCTTTCTCCTTGCAGAGAAGTGTTTCTATAACGTATATTTATTTTTAACTTAGGAATCTTAAATGTTGGAGAGGATTTGTGAGACATTGTGGAATGGAAGAGGGGACCTGTGCATAGAATCCAAAAGCTAGAAACCATAGCATACCACCAGAGCCTCCACCTGTGCGGTATCTTTTTTCTTTCACTGGGGACTATAGGAAAACAAAACAAAACAAAACCACCCCTCATGGTTGTATTACTGAGGCAGGATTGCTTATGTGGAACAAGAATGACCAAAAATGATATGGGCGTGTGTGACATCATTTGTTACAAACTCCAAATGCCATGGAATATAGAGAAGACATGACTTGTTTGGGTTGGAGTCATCAGTGAAATGTCTGTCATGTCTAATCCAGACAGGAAGAGAGGAAACGCTTTGATTTCTGTCGCTACTTTGGATGGTTGCTGGTTCAGGCTTTCTAAGTCTCTTTCTCCTTTCAGGTCTTCATAGAGAAGCAGAAAGGGGAGATCCTAGGTGTGGTGATTGTCGAGTCTGGCTGGGGATCCATCTTGCCAACTGTGATCATAGCCAACATGATGCACGGAGGACCAGCAGAGAAATCGGGGAAGCTGAACATCGGGGACCAGATCATGTCCATAAATGGCACCAGCTTGGTGGGCCTGCCTCTCTCCACCTGCCAGAGCATTATTAAGGTACCTGGAGATGGGAAAAGGCTTCAACTTCTGTTGTAGACCTGAAATGCTATGAGATCACTAATATTTATAAGCATATTTTAAGTGCTGAGCACACAAATACAAAAGGCACGGACTTGGGTGTTTACCATCAGGTTGCTATTTACAGGTTCCTCCTTGAAATGGTTTTTAGAAACAGGGATGGACTAACTGGCTCACATAGCACCACTTACCAATACTATGCTCATTGCAGACATCATGAATCAATCACAGCACTCTCTCCCACTCAGCCGCAACAGAATTTTCTTCAGTTCAGTCATCGAGGCAATCACTTATAGTCAGCTTGGTGCACATAAGATGACTTGCCATCCCTGTTACAAATCATGGAATTGCTTCAAATCCCAGAGCACTTTTTCCTTCACTGTGATCCAGGTGAGTGTTTCTGTGAGTGTTTCCTCCCCCAGAGCCTGCATAATATGATCCACACATACCAGGTAGAAAAAAGGAAACTGTGGTACAGTCTGTGTACTCCTAACACCTGAATGTAGTTACTGCCTATTCAGCCTGAACTGATGTTACTGCACAGGGCTGAGAAGAGCTGCTTAAGGAAGATTAAATATGAATATCTGAGGGGAAGAAATGAGATTTTCTTCTTAGAAATGAAGCATCCATGTGTAATCTTTCAAGCATTGGTGAGTGCATGGCCAGTAGGAGCAAGAGTATTTCTCTTCCATTACAGTATCAGTAGGCCCCACTAGCTCTGAAACCAAGCACTGTGGTACCACAGGCAGCCTGAGACCCTGTGACTTTCTTTGGTCCCTTGGGGTTTCCTGAAAGAGTTAACTAGAACATAGATCTGTGTGTGTTAGTGTGTGCTCATGCACACGTCTGGGGGGGAGAGAGACAGACTGAATGTAATGTAAAAGTTATTCTAAGTAAAAGAAAGTTACAAAAGCCAGCATCCTTGGCCAAGGGGTCTGCGGTGGAGGAGAGGCCAAGGTGAGTGCACAGGACAGAGATGGATGCCTCTTAGCTTTTAATGAAACAGATTGTAATTGCTCTTAAGATAATCACATCCGGAAAGAAATAGTCCTCTTTGGCCTAATTTCTTTTTGTTATATCTTACACTTGAATTCTACTTCATGCTTAACATATTTAAAGATAAAAGAACCTACTTTGAACATGCATATTCATTCAGACATGTTTAATTAGACTGAGCTGAACTGGAGAAGCCAGAATGACAGTCTGTACACGGGGGATAATGTACAATTCAAGAGGTTCAGCGGGTCCTGATGGCAACATAGAGGAGAAATGCCAAGAGCATTCTGGCGGGGAGAATGTTACCTGATTTTTAAGGTCGGTCTTGGAAGAGGAGTAAGACCCGTGTGGATAGCAGAAAGGAAAGTGGCCTTTGGGAACTTCTGCTTGAATCGATGGGCCGGCTCTGTGGCAAGGGAGACAAGTCTGACCCAGCCTGGGATGGCAATCTGATGGTGTAATAATGTGGAAGCGCGAGGGAGGGCCAGGAATAGGGGAGGAAGGACACATCCTCGTTTGGCTTCTCACTCACATGTGCCAAGGTTCGCTGACGCCCTTTCATACCGGTGAGTAAGTAACTTATTAAACACCTGTGCACATGTGAGAACTGCCAGGGGGCCACGGGAATCAGATGCATTGGACACAGTCTGCACCGCAAGGAGCTTGGGCTCGCTGGGGGGGCAGTGAATGAAGGGACTGATACTAACAGTGACTGGGTGCTGTGCGCCGGACCATTCTGAGAACGTGCATGTTCACTCATGGAACGCTCTCGGCAGCCTTCTGTAGGGTAGGTGCTGCTGTTTGCCCGTGTATGAGTTTGGAAACAGGCACAGAAAGATGAGACAACCATTCAAGGTCACATAGCTCATCAGTGGTGGAGGCAGGTCACTCAGCCACCCTGATACTGTTGCAGCAGTGCGTGTGGTCAGACCCGAGGGCAGTGGTTCTCAGCCTGGGGGATCTGGACAGTTGGTCTTCAAGACAGTTTGGGGTGTCACAGCTCGGGAGAAGGAGATACGACTCCTGGCCCTCGGTGGGTGGAGGTCAGGGATGCTGCCAAATATCCCGTGATGCACAGGGCAGCTTCCACAGCAAAGGACTGTCCAGCCCGAATGTCAGCAGTGCTGCGGCTGAGACAGCCTGCCTTAGGGATACTGGACTTCAGGGGTGAGAGAGAGGTCTGGAGAGGAGGAGGATGGGGAGTTGATCTGCCTCTGGAAAGAAGGGGCCAGAAGAGGGGATACCTAGAGTGAAGGTGGGGCTGGGGCCTGGGTGGGAATAAGCAGGGCTTCCTGAGGACTGGAGAGGCTGCTTGCCCGGGCTCATTACACGCCTGCCAGGCAGTGCCCAGCCTTTGGCACTGGTCGCCTCCCTTCCTCACAAAAGAGCCCATGAGGGAGAGGGGTGGCAGGACCTTGGGTCACAGACGGAGTCATCAGAAGGTATAAACTAGGTGCCCAGGAATCCCCAGTTTACAGAGTCCAGATCCCCTCTCCCCACGGGGGAGGCCGTGAGGGCACTGCTGACGTCCCCTGGTACCACCCAGGGACACGCCTTCTGTCCAGTACATCACCTGTCAAGGTGGAAACAGACTAGCCACAGGGTGCAGTCGGCACGCTACGTCTGAGCAGTTTCCTAAGGAGAAAAGATTTGCGTGAGTAGCTGACCTTTGATGTCTATAAAGAATCAGAAAATTAAAAGGCCATGTGGCACTGAAAGAAAGATAACCGCTGAAGGTGAGAGGAAGAAAGGCAGCACCTTTGTGGCTGCCCTTGGCAGAGAGGTGCTTAGCAGGCAGGCCCCAGTTAGGACACAGCTGCCAGTCTCGGTGCCACGGGATGCGCTGCCCTGTGGAATGAAGAAATGTGACCGGCCCAGCCATGTCCCCACCTACCCCTGTCCCTCCCCACCACCTGCCAGAGAATGTTACCATCTCATCAATGCTTTGGAAACTTTGATTTGAGTTACCCGGCAATCTTTAAAATTTGGCAGTTCTGGGGTGAGTGAGATTCTGCATTTTCAGCAGACTCCCAGGTGGAGGTGGGCGGTGTTGGTGACATCACCAGTCTTGGACGGGGATTTGAGGAATAAGAGTCTACAGCCTTGTGTTCTGCGCCTTGCCACTCTAATGCATGTGGGCCTTTTCTCCCCTGGCTGTAAGGAGATAGGATAGATTGCTAGAACAGGGTTACAGGTGTTGAATTATTTTAATTGCTTTCTTCCCTAGCTCTTATTTTTCCTGTCATAATTCCTGAAGTGTAACTGTTGGTAGGCAAAGCATGTTAGCGGCCTGCCCGTTCATGCCATGACCTCTATGGTCTTGCCCTCCGGATTTGTTTTCTTTTTGAAACTAGAGCATCAGTGATCCCTTTTCCTGCCACAGGATCATCCTGGCTCTGCTCTCCCGTTGCTATAGAGACCATTCCAGCTTCTCTTCCCTACTTTTCCCCTCCCACCGTATTTCTTAATTGGCTGCACTGTTCCACTGTTGTCATGGGGACAAAGTGACCGTTTATTTAATTGGCACCTCCATTAAAATGGCAGCTAAGAAATCCAAGTTAATGGGACCCAACTTGAAGCACTGATTAGAAACAGCAGAGCCAATGCATGGTCTAGTCATTCCAAATTGCCATGTCTCTGGGCTTTGTCTAGCAGCCAATATCCCCAGCCTAGAAATTCTTTCACAGAGGGACAAATCAGGCATCTGAAATCAATTCACACAAAAGGAAGGAACCCGCCAGAGCTGTGCGAACATTTTAGGTAACGTGGAGAAGTCTTTCTCTTGCTTTTCAGTAGCTCTCTAAGGTTTTCCTGAACCACAGACCTGGATGCCCACAGTCGTTCACAGGTGTAGACATTCAGAGCAGGTGGCTTTGTGTGAATGGTTGTGCTCCTCATTCTCTGCATTCTTCGCTCCTGTTCCCCACACTCTCCTGGTCCGGTGGTGTGTGATTTGGGGAGAGACAGGAAGGGACTGAGGTCTCTGGCTGCCCTACCTGTGCCCACCGCCTCCCCCCCCCCCCCCCGAGCTCCTGGAGGCCTGGCTCCAGAGTCCCAGCGCCTGACACATGCTTGCCCACTGCAAGTGATCCGTGAGTATTTACTGGGTGAGTGAGAAGGAAGAGGCGCTCAGGGGAGAGAGAAGCATATGCACAAAGGGTATCTGAATGATCCCCCACAAAAGAAGCCAATTTTTAATCCTAGAAATAGCTGTTTCTAAACATGGTTGAGATGTGGTGTTGTCAGCAGACACTGTTAGGAAAGAATAAAAAAGCATGGCACGGGGTGAAATCATAGAAATTAGAAGTGGAAGAGCCCTTAGTGGGTTTCACCATTGTTTCTGAAGGTAAGATTGAGGTAGAAGAAGGTGGAGTGGCGGGTCTAAGACTCCCCAGCCTGTGGTGATGGAAACACAGCTCAAGCCCAGGTCTCCGGGCACAGCAGAGGCCTCTTCCCCCAGCCCCACTGGTCCACTGTTAGGGGCAGAAGTCCGGCACATCCCCTAGTGAGCGTAGGTGATAGGACCTGCTGTTGCGCGGAAGGCCTGGATGCCCGCAGACTTCCTTTATCCTGGGAGACTCACCCTCAGCTCATTCCGTTGCTCCAGTTTGAAAACATTTCTTGAACAGGAGAGGTTTCCTAGAGATGTTCTGGAAACCACAGAAGGATGCTGGTAACCACTGCCTGTGAGTGCATAGTGCGTCACCATAGCCATCAGGCAGCTCCAGTCCAGAAAACAACTCAGGACACTGAGAAAACAGCTGGAGGTGGGAGATTAAACAGAACCCCCCAAGTTTCACATGTTAAGAAGACAAACTGGAATTGCTCAAAGGAAGTGAGGCGGCCAGGGAGCAGCAGCCCTGGAGAGCTCTCACCAGGCAGGAAAGTAAGCTAAAACCAGGGCCCTGTGCAAGGCTGGGATAAGAGAACCAGTTCGTTCTCCTAGAGCCCTCCCTGGCTTCTCTGTTGAGCAAGCCTTCCCCGTAAATAACACATATTCTCCTGTTGTCTAGATGGGGGGCCACCATGTAGGGGACATGCTGTGGGTCTGAACACAAATAGACCTGGGACTGAATCTTGCTATGGGTGAACTTGTGAGAATTGCTTAGCATCTCGGACCCTGTTTCCTCTTCTATAAAATGGGCATAATTACAGCTGCCGGTTTGTCAAGGAGGTTAAAAGAGGCAGCTCCTGTGACTCCAGGGCGGTGCCTGGTGGCAGTCAGCAGTCAGTGACAAGTGGTTCAGCTGGTTTCATCATTAGGATGGGCTTTGATGGATAGTAACCTTAGAGGTGCTCACACGCATGGGGTGGAAGGCTGGGCACAAGGCCACCCAGCTCTCCCACAAGCCGTCCCCCACCCTGGTGTTGCTAGCCGGCGCTCTCACAGAGCACACTGGCCACGGATGTGAGTAGTGAACTGAAGTCTTTGGCTTTGAGCATCCTTGAGTGCAGGTGAATTAACTGTTGTGCAGTGGTGGTCTGTACCAGTTCTCCAAATGGAGTGTATCCCGAGGAAGTGTGTGGCAAGTCACTGGGAAGACTTGTCAGCACACAGATTGTTAGGTCTCACTCCTGGAGTTTCTGGTTCCGGAGGTCTGGGTGGACCCCCAGCTCTGCATTTCTAACAGAAGTGGCCAGGTGATGCTGGGACCGCTGGGGTGGGGTTCCCACTTTGAGAACCACTGGTATATGCCTGTTGACCAAGCATAATAAAGCCAGACAACCAGAGCTCAAAAAAAGCCCCTATGTATCTCTCAAGCTAAAGCATATTTTTATTACTTAGAAGCAAAAGGTGTGTGGGTCACCTTTGCCCCTCAGAGGGAAGTCACCCTCTTGCCACAAATTCTGTTGGCATGGAAGTCCTCTAACAAACAGCAGTTTCACCTCTCTGCTTGGCGAGGTGCTTGTGAGGAAAGCAGAGGCCTAAGCAGAGGGCCCCTCACCCTAGTCCTGACCCCACTGAGTTGTGGACGAGGCAGGTTTCATGTCTGTGGCTGTGTCTTCATCTGTGAAATGTGAAGTAGGAGTCCTGACCTTCTGCAGAGTTTGCAGACTGGTCAGAGTGACAGCTCGCAGCAGTGGCTGTGGAATTTACAGATTTCTGTTTACAGAAGAGGAGGCATCACCCTCCAGGCAGAAATGGATTTGTCCTTGTTCTCGGGGCGTCTCTCTCCACTTTGACCTTAGAGTGACCCGGGCTCTGGTCACTGCACAGCACGTGCTCAAGGGGCAGGAAGAGGGGCCTGAGCTCAGCTTAGATCAGAACGGGTGGAGGAAGCTCTCTATAAACAGGCTCGGAAATCAGACCGAGGCCCTTTTAATCTTTAAAGACCAACTTTGCGACTTAGAGGGAGGGGCGTGTTACCAAGGAGCATGGCATTGAAGACTGTGTCCAAGTCCTGCTTCCTTCTGCTTCCCTCTCCACCAGCACTGGTCCTACCGCTCTCCCGAGGGGGCCTTCACTGACTGGAGTCCCGCCTCTGTGCCTGTGGGAATGCTGCTAAGCTGGAACATCTCTCGCAGGCAGAGAGTGGGGAAGCGGAGCACGGAGGCGAGAGGTGGCAAGCCCCAGTGAGCTGGGCCACTGCCATGGGTCAGATGTTCTTTGTTAGAAAAGGAGGAATTGCTACAAGTATGCCTGCTGGAGAAAAAGTTCATGTCACCCTTGTCTTTCACCTGACCAGACTGTGCGTCCTTCATCCTTGAAGCCAGCAAGCACCCGTGGCAGTTTTCCTCTGAGCTGCACAGGTGACCGCTGTTTTCGGATGCCTTGAACACAGTCCATTTCCCTTGGTGAAGACATTGCCCACAGAAATGTGATGAAAGGGCTCCGAGTAAACGAGGCGGTTTTCTCCCGAGTTGACCCAGTCTAGCGTGGACTGTCCAGCTCGGGCGCTGTCCAGCTGGATGCTGGGGCATTGCAGAAGTTGACGAAGTAACAGCCTCACGGGGCATCTTTTGCCATCTGTTTTACCTCTTGTGTGGGCCTTGATGGTCATCGAACCCCCTGTGTTTTATTCTCGTTTCAGGGCTTGAAGAACCAGGCCCGAGTCAAGCTGAACATCGTGAGGTGTCCCCCGGTGACTACTGTGTTGATCCGGAGACCAGACCTCCGCTACCAGCTGGGGTTCAGCGTCCAGAACGGAATTGTACGTACAGCCCCCACATCTTCTCCAAAAGTCTAACATGCAAAACTGCAGCACAGGGTTTGGGTGTTGGGGGTATTTTTAAAAGCTGGTCAGTTCCCAGAAAGAATCCAGCACGGAGGGGATGAATGGGTGAAAGCAGACCTATGCGCTTCCGGAGCCCTGGCCCCTGAGCCCAGCGTCCCTTTGTGACGTGCAGGGTGGCCCTCCCAGCTGCCAACTTGAGACAGTTTGGGAGGGACCCACCATCCCCATCTCTCTGGGGGCTGCCAGTCTCCACCCCGGCTGTGCATTAAGACCCACAGAGCTGCTCCACCTCCCCAAGGCCCGGGTGTGGCGCCCTGGGGGCAGGGCTCTACAGCTCCCAAACTCCTGGAGGTTCCTGCGCAGCCAGGGCTGAGAACCAGGCCCTGTGGGGGTTATGTGTGAATGATCTCTGCCTTAACTTTATTTTATTGCAGTATAGTCAGTTTACAACGTTGTATTAATTTCTAGTGTACAACATAGTGATTCAGTTATACATTTATATTCCTTTTCAGATTTTTTCATTATAGGCTATTGAATATAATTCCCTATGCTACACAGTAGGACCTTCTTGTTTACCTATTTTATATATAGTAGTTGTTATCTGGAAATCCCAAACTCCCAATTTATTCCTCCACCCCCCTTCCCCTATAGTAACCATAAGTTCTCTGTCTGTGAGTCTATTTCTGTTTCGTAAATAAGTTCATTTGTGTCATTTTTTAGGTGCCATGTATAACTGATATATGATAATTTTCTTTCTCTTTTTGGCTTACTTCACTTAGTATGACAATCTCCAGGTCCAGCCATGTTGCTGCAAATGGCATTATTTTATTCTTTTTTATGGCTGAGTAGTATTCCATTGTATAAATATACCACAGCTTCTTTATCCTTGCCTTTTTAACCTGAATTGGCACTTTGAGGATAAACAGTACTTTCCTCACTTCAATGTCTGCCTTAAACTACTTCCTTTTTTCCCCCTTTATTGTGATAAAACATATACAACATTGTTTGCCCTTTAAACCATTTTTAGGCATACAATTCAGTGCCTTTAAGTACATTCATGAAGTGGTTGTGACCACGACCACTATCTATTTCCAGAACTTTTTCTTCATCCCAAACAAACTCCATACTCAGTACTATTCCCTTTTTGTCCTGGTTTACCTTGTTCTGGACTTGTAGTAATTCTGGGCTTTGGTGAGAAATCTGTAACCCTCTTGATACTGTAGATTTTGGATGTACCTGCTATTTGCATTCATCTTTGCAAACAGAAAAAACCTATTTTTTTCCTCTCAAATTTTAATTAAGATTTGTAGGTAATTAAAATGTTATTCCATGTATGTCTTAAGGTTTAGAAATACCTTTGAAGTTCCCCTTTGGAATTGAAATATCCAACCTATCTGTTCTTTGTACCTACGTACTCTCATTTCCATCTTAAGAGAGGAGGTAGAGTTACTCCTTACAGTTTTTGGTCTGACGTCCTGTTTTTCTCATTATACTTCCTTATTTGCCTTGTTCATATTCAATAATATTAAAAGTTCAGCTATTAACAAATGGTTGTCATATAACATGTTATATATTCTAGTGCAAAGCACGTGAATAAGGGGGCCATCTGGGTGTCCAGAGCCCTGTTGCTTGTAAAAGCAGCAAAGATGTCAGTGTCTAATGCCTAACCACGGCAGTTTCTCATAGATGAGAAGCCTGGGGCTAGGGAGTGCTGGAAAAGGCAGGCTCCTGCCCCGACCCAACTCCCTAGCAGATGGTGCCCCAGGATGGGTAACTTGGTCTTTGACTCTGATAGATCTGCAGCCTCATGCGAGGGGGAATAGCAGAGAGAGGAGGCGTCCGTGTGGGACATCGCATCATTGAGATCAATGGGCAGAGCGTGGTCGCCACCCCGCACGAGAAGATCGTCCACATCCTCTCCAACGCCGTGGGGGAGGTAGGCGAGGGTCTGGGGCTGGGGTCCTCGGGTGCCCCTGCCCCATGCTCGCCCTGGCCCTGACCAGGCCTTCCGGGAAGCCCTCCTGAGTGTCCTTCCCCATCCTGAACACACCTCCACAGCCAGTCTGTCTGTCCCAGATCAGACTTTAAACCCAGTGAGGAGTGGTTGTCTGAGAGCAGCTCCTCAAAATGCCAGCCCATGCCCTTCAGCCTTCTCTTCTGGCACCATTTGCCCACCTCTTTTCAGCTCTCAGACTCACGTGGCTTCTCTCTCTGGCTTGCCCAGTTGTCTCCACTTTTCCCAGCTCATCCTACCAAGTGTGCCTGGAAGATTTTAACTCTTAGATTCAAGTTGAATCAACAACGCCCCAGAGGCGGCTCCTTGGTCCAGGGGGGACTGCCCTGGGGCCATAACAGCTGTTCTGGGCTGATTCCCTGCCAAGGGCAGGCAGGAGCGGCCAAAACCCCACAATGGCCCTCCTTCCATTTTAAGGGTGTTCTTTTTTAAAAAAAAGAAAAGAAAGCCTAGTGAGGGCAAGAGCAAAATAAACCCCACTAGATTTTCATTGTTCACTGTCACCCCTAACATACTAGAAAGCCGATTCCACCCTTTCTGGAGGCCACGTGGGTCAGGTGTCTGTTAGCAATGGCAGAGTGGGGATCCCTTCAGAGCCCCCCATGCTGAGAGGTGCCACCTCTCCCCGACCCTGGGGCAGTGCCCACACAGCCCCCCTCCGCCCCACTGACGTGTGTTTCCGCCCTCAGATTCACATGAAGACGATGCCGGCTGCCATGTACAGACTGCTGACGGCCCAGGAGCAGCCCGTGTACATCTGAGGCCGCGCACCCACCGGGCGCATGCATGGAGGACTCTCCTCACTTGTGGTTGTGTTTCTCGTGCTGCATCTGTGTGCCCACTGAGACGTTCCCCTCTCGTGCCCAGCACTCCGTTTCACGCAGGAAGAAAAGAATCCAGAGACCTGCCTCTCTGCTCTCGTCTCTCTCTGGTTTGCTTTTTTTTGTGTTTTAATACCAGGGAAGTTTTGTATGCTCTCCCTTGGGACTGGAGAGCAGCCAGTGTCCACCTGGAGTCGGCCTGGGACCACCCTGAAGGGCCCTTATGGGGGAGGGTTCCCGATGAGGGTTGTCACCGCCCAGGAAGAGGGGTGCAGACCTCTTATCAGGAGCCCCTGGCAGCGGTGAGGAAGCTGATTGAGCAGTGCCTACAATCCAGCCGCTGATCTCTGCTCTTGTCCAGTCAGTCTCCGGGAATAAGGTAGTAACGGGGGACCAGCCTGTGTCTTTACGGATGTGCCCGCCCACCGCGTACTTGGGGCACCCCACGTTATTTCCACCCAGAACTTCTGAGCCAACCTTATGCCTCTTCTGCGGCTTGTTTTAGTTTCAATCACGATTGTGTTTTCTAACATGAGCCTTTTCACCCAAGAATAGAAGAGGAGCGACCTTGGACAAGGATGCCATCGCGTTGCAGAGAGCTAGGCCCTTCCCGGGTGTCCGAGGCCACCCTAGGTTGTCCCGGGTTACCAACAGCTAGACACACACACAGGCAGGCGCTCTCTGCTGCCGCCGCCTACGCCACGCAGGCGCCACAGTCTCACTTGCACCTGCTTCGCCCTTCCTCCCCCCCCCCCCCACCAGCGAGGCCCACGCCGCCCGAGGCGCCCCTGCTGCAGCGGGCGGCCCGCAGGGCTGTGAGCCCCGTCCTGAGGGTGAGGCTGAGGCCTAGCCCTGCCAGCACCGCCGGGGCTCCAACTGTTCTACTGGGACTCCCCTTGCACCCCCACCCAACATACACACACACACACACACACACACGGAGTCTGGGAAGGACAGGCCGCTCCCCTCGAGGACAAGGGTCCAGGCGTAACCTTGTTCTGCTCCCTGGCCCAAGGTGGGACCAGCCTTCTCTGCTCAGGACCACTGAGCAGGCTGTGACATTGGGAAGGCCCCAACAGTCCATACACCACCAAACTAAGGGCACAATCATGACCTCAAGCGATGCCTAAGAATCCCCAAATGTGCTCCAGAAACATCTTGCTGCCGCTTGGGGCTGAAGCAGCTTTTACTTGGCGTGGAACGTATGTGTCTTCATCAGGTGCCTCACAGTCCTGGGTTTTTGTCTCTGTTCAGTGCAGATGTTTTAGTAATATGATTCTGAGCCAGTTTTCGCTTATCCTTGGTCCAAAGAGCATTTTGTTTTCACATGGGTTGGGCGTGGCTTGGTTTGGTTTTTGTTTTGTTTTGTTTGTGACCTCAGCAGAGACAGGGGAAGAGAAACTAATATATTTTGTGATATTAATATAGTCCCTGTTCTCTACAACTGGGATATTTATGTTGTGTCTGGAAATAGAAGTCTAGTGAGCCTGTGCTGGGTGGTATGTATGTATACACTGAGTGGAGGGATTTGGGGGAGGGAGAAAAATGAGTATGAAAAGATTAGGAACAAGAGACTGCCACCAGAGAGCTGTGCGGTCAGTGCCCCCAGGATCTCTGTACCGTCTGAGTTTTCTGCTTAGAGTCAGGAAAGCCGTTTGTTTCAGCGGCATCTGTGGCTGGACTCTCCGTGTGACTGTGGTACAAGCCCTGCTGAGAGGGCCCCTTCTCCAGGAGTCCAGGGTGGGCAGTCTGGGCCCCCTGGACTTCTGGGGAGGATGCTGAGCTGAGTGCTGCTGGGAGACCAGCCCCAAGGACGACACAGCACACATGTGAGGAGCCAGGACACCGGTTCTTAGGTCAGCAGACTGTAGAGTGTCTGATGATGTATTAAATAATAAAGAATTATAAGTTCATCTTTCCTTTGCCAAAAAGAGAGTGGGTAAGACAGGTGTGAAGCCGTCTTGGTACTGCAGGCACCAGGAGCCTTGGGAAGTCACTGGCAGGGCTTGTGCCGCCTGCTCCCAGGGTGAGCACTCGCACTGCCTGCCTGAGCACCTCCCAGGCATCCTCCCACATGGTTCCAAGGAGGAATCTTCACCCAAAGGAGAGAGGAGGCAGAACACAGTTGCTACCGAACGGTAATCTTGGGAAGTTTGACAGGCATTGAAAAGGCCAATTTGGTAAACTCTCCTAGAAGACTAACATTTTAGAAGAAGATTATCACCACATACCTTTGTTTTAATAAAAGTGACGGCTCACACCCAGAGCGCGAACGTTTCTACAGCTCAGTCCAGGTTCTCTTCCCTGCTCCCAGTGGACGGAGGGAGTGAACCTGCCTTCGGAAGTTAACCAAGGAGGCAGAATCTTAGTAGTGACTCTGTTTTTGAAAGTCCCACAAGATGTGGTGGCCTGTTTCCTTTCTGACATCCCAGTATATATAGTTATATATGTAAATCCCTGAAAACCCTGGGTACTGGGGAAGACTCTATATAACAGGGCAGCCTTCCCAAACATGGCCTGGGCAAAAAGCCACACAGCTAGGACCTGCTGGTGACTCTGCTTTGGGGACAGATTCCAGTTCCGTCTACCCCTCCTGGTCCAGCCAGGATGCACCAGAACCCACTCTGCCTCCTTAAACGTGAGCATTTCAGGGAGCCACCATCAGCCTTGGGTTCATGAGAGACCCAGCCCCAAGAGACTCATGCCTAGAGCCTGCTCCCCTCACCAAGAGTGGCTCCTCTGGGCCTGGAACCCCTCGCGGGGCGCCAGACCCCACCTCCCTGCAGCCGAGTCTGAACATGGCCCACGCACACCTGCCTCAGAGTCCCAGAGTAACCTACTACCTCCCACCTCGCTCCCGCCACCCCCACACCCCTGTTCACACCTAACACACTGATGAAACCCACCCCCGAGCCCTTCTTGGGTCCCTCAACCCAGCGGTGAGGCTGTTACCAATGTTTACAACCAAGGGCACCTCCTCTTAGGTGTGTTCACTCTCCCCCTTACAAGGCCACTTGCTGGTTTGAGTTTCACGTCTGTCTGCTCCTGCTCTGGGTGAGGCTGACCTGAGCGCACACAGCCCGGATTTGACGTCCCAGCCCTCCATCAAGGCAGCTGTGAGGACTGGGCCGGGGGGAAGGAAATTCTTTGTACATACTCAGCACAGCCCCGGAGTATGAACTTGTACTATTGTTCTGTAAAGAGGGTGAAATAGAGCTTATTGTAAAGCGTTGGGAGACGTATAGTATTGTATTTGTAACAATATGGTTCTTTGTATACACAGAACTCAATGATCTCTATATATAAATATAAATAAATATATAAATAAGATATATATTCACGTGAGCCTGGAACGTGGACGCCGCACACCCACTGAATGTACTTCCCGGCAGTCTGGTCACCGGGCTGGCCCGCCCTCCCCTCCTCCATACCGTTTTGGGGGTTGTGATGTATTTAATGTGTTACCTTCCTTTATTTAACTGAACGCTAATGTCTGTAAGAGTTGCCTCAACAATAAACAAGAACATCACCTCTTGGCCCTGGCTGAGTGTCTTATTGGTTTGGGGAGCAAGACAAGACCCTGAGTAGGGGAAAGATGTCATTTTCACAAACGGCCACCTCCTACCCATCCTGTGGGGCCTGCTCGCTGCCCAGAGCCCATTTCCTAAATCCACAGTCTTGTCAGCGTCCTTGGAGCACGCTGAATGGGAGCAAAGAACTGCTGGATTTCTCAGTGAGAGAAGGAAAATAGAAGTTAATTACCTCCCCCAAGAAGTCTCCAGCGAGGGGAGGGAGCCTTGGGTAAGTGGATAGGAGGAGGAAGGCTGTGCGCTGCCCCGTCTCCCCACCACCCTCACCTAGCTCAGGTTTCCCGAGGACTTTCTAGAAGGGTCTTCTGGTGCTCTTTGCAATTCTACTTTTGAAGCTCGCCAGGCATGACCTCACTGCTGCCACCGGTGGGCTGAGGGCACCCAGCTCCCCAACACAGGGGATCCAGCCCTGTTGCTAAAGCAAAATGCCCTTAATGCTTTTCCTCTGTGGACCCGCTGCCCAGTCTCCCCTGTGAAGCCCAGCCCTTGAGGGTCTGTGAGTTGGGGCTGCCAAACACCTTGCGGGGAGGGTGTGCAGAACTTGAGCCCTGTATCAGGGCTGTGCCCCTCTCACACAGGACAGATGTTGCCACACAGAGATGTCTGCTATTGAGGGAAGCAGAAAGAAAGCGTATCTCACTGGGTGTGGAAAAGCCACAGCTTGGCGGAGGGCTCAGAGCCCGTCCTTTAGCACCTTGTGTGTGCCAGGCACCGTGCCGAGGCCTTTACACAGGCTACCTCATTTAAACCCCACAATGCCTCTAAGATGCCGCCACTGTGCCCTTTTTCTAGATGAGAAAACTGAGGCACACATGTCACCAAACCCAAGTTTGCAAGCCCGATGCACAATGAGACCAAAAAGTTGGGAGCAGAGAACGGTTTACTGCTGTTAGAGCAGGCAGATCGCTAGATGTGAGCAGAGAAAGGAGCGCACGGGCTAAATGGCAGGAAACCGCACTTCCTGTGAACACTGGGCAGACCAAGAAAAGCGGGAACCTCCAGACTGATAGGAAACCACGTATTTTGGGGTGACAAGTGTCCTAGAGGCAAAGAAAGACAGGAAAAGACAGGAGTCTCCAGTGTCTGAATATAACCTTTTGCTCATTATGACCTCATGACAATAAAATTAGCCTTGCAGGTAAGAAGTACCCATCACGCACCAACACACTTCTGATCCAGACGAAGTAACGACAAAAATCCTTCCTTCCCTTAAAAAGGTGGAGCTGGGGTGAAAATCAGGGACCACCACCCCAAACCCCTCCCTTCCCAGTGAATCTCTCACCCCATATAATCTGCTTGTGGAAAAAACTCAACATAGCTGCTCACCTGAGTCTACTCACTCTCCCCTTGAGAGCCTACTGTCACCTAGTAATAAATTCTCGCTTTGCTTTCTTGACCTCCGTGTCTTGTCTCTGAATTCCTCCTGCAACCAGACAAAAACCTACTCCCCAGTAACACTGCTGGGCTGAGCAAGAACAGGTGGCTCATGTCCAAACCCCTCCCCCCACCACCAACTCCCCCAAAGGGTTTCAGCCGAGCATTTTTTAAGGCCCGCTGAAGGAGGGGTGTCCCAGTGTATGTGATCAGCTGTGCACAAGTCCCTTATTGGTTGGTAGTGACCAATCCTTAGGAGCCAGGAGGTCTGGGGACCATGTGCTCATGATCATAAAGCAGATAATTTCTTCCATTTGGTGGTAGCTTTTTAGCATCTGAAAAACTCAAGAAGCATACATGAGATACCATTATCTGGCTACTTCAGAGAAGAGCTACAGCAAAGGATATGAGGCAGGTGTTTGTCCTGGGAAGGCCCCATAGTGTCCCACTTAGTTGTAATTCCCCCCTTTTCTTTGATACTCCTCAATCTTAAGATGAACAGGTGTTGGACAAGAAGGGGAATAGTGTTTTAGATAAATGGGTTAATCATAAACTCGGCAAAGGAACTCAGTTTCAATCTCCAATCCTGTTTCATCACTCCCCAGGTCTTTCAGGGATTAGGGCGATGACTCCGGCTACTTCCTGCTAAAACAGGGCATGGTCCTACCTCAATTTGGAGAAAGGACACTGAGTTAGAAATATTCCCTAGTTTCAAGTCCTGGACCCTAGTCTTGACTAAGATCTGATTCCCTGAGAAATTTAGAAGAATAAGCCTGAAAACCAGTTGGGACCTAGCATTCTGTGGGAGACTTGTAACCAGGTAGCCAGTTGACTACTTTTATCTGAGTATGTTTTAACTTCTGATATGGTGCTAACACATATATAACAAGAGCTACTGGCCCCTACACACGTCTCCTTTTTTTCTACTAACATCTGATCTAAAGCAATTTTATTGTCTAAAAATGTGACAGTTAACAAGAAGAGACCTCGAGGTCATAAGGCTGCAGCTGCCATCTGCCAGAAGACACTGCTTTGAGAATGGCTGGTAGCATCCCAAATATGCCACAGCTCAGAAGATTAGAGTTCTCAACAACACAGGAACGTGTCTGAAATCACGTCCACAATGACCACCTAAGTTTACCTTGGATGTCTGAACCACAGCTACTCATTTTGACTTTCAAATGCATTCCTCCCCAAGGCCAAAGCAGATGTACAAGGCATGTCCAAAAGGCCATAAAATAGGCCACTTTAGTCAGTAAAAATTTAAGTAAAACCATGCATAAGCCAGAATGACTTTCCTATACCTCATTGTGTGGATTTTCCCAACATTTCCCCTTTTGATTACAAAACTTCCAATAGAAAGCACTGATGATCAAAACCTGTATCCCTCGATGCTAGGTTGGTAGCTCCTGCGCCAGGTTTATATCATGTCCCTCAGTGCTAGGCCTCCTTTGTATTTGCCTAGTTCTCTATTTGGGGGAAAACAATCAGATATTGTGAACAGGCTCAGAGATGTGTTAATGGGGAGCACTCTACAGGCGATGCATTTTATCACTTACACCCAGTTGTTACACAAGCACTGTACATGTGCTTTTAGCAAGAGACTTAAAGCAAGCATTGCTATACATCATGAGGAGTTACACTCTGTGACAACTTCATTAGCAAATTCTGTTTCTGTCCTAAGCATTGGGGGCAATATTGACAGTGAGACAAACATCTGGCAAACAATTAGAAAACATAGATTAAAAGCCACTAACACTTCAAACAACCAAAAATAACCATATTCATCAGTTCACTCAATTCTATGCAATCCATCCCTGTTACTAACAGTTTTATGAAATCAAAGTTTTCATTAGGCTTCTTAAATATCTTGCCCAGCTCAGCAGTATGACTTAAATGAAATCATACTGGATTATCCTGGGGCTGGCAGCCAAGATGGCAGAGCAGAAGCAGCCAGAACTCACCTCCTCTCACAAACACAACAAAATGACAACTAACTGACACCCATAGATAAAAAAGACTGGAACCTACCAGAAAAGATCTTCCAAAACTAAATAAAGAAGAAACCACAAAGAGATGGGTAGGAGAGGTGGACTCACAATACAATCAAATCTCATAACCACAGATAGGTGACCCACAAACTGGAGAATAATTATATTGCAGAGGTTCTCCCACAGGAGTGAGAGTTCTGATCCCCACATCAGGCTCCCCAGCCTGGGGGTCTAGCACCAGGAAGAGGAGCCCCCAAAGTATTGGACTTTGAAGGCCAGTGGGGCTTAACTGCAGGAGCTCCATGGTAAATAGAGATACTTCACTCTTAAATAAGCATACAAAATCTCATGACATCTGGGACCAAGGGCAAAAGCAGCAATTCCATAGGAGCCTGAGCCAAACCTGCCTGCTGGTCTTGGAGTATGTCCTGGGGGAGGTCCTGGGGACACAGACATGATGGTAGACATAGCTGGGAGTGATCATCTGCATGCAACCTATAGGATCCAGTGCTGGGACACCTCAGCTAAACAACTAACGGAGTGGAAAGGCATCCCCACCCATCAGCAGAAAGGCTGCCTAAAGACTTCCTGAACCCACATCTGCCTCTAGACATGGCCCTTCCAGTGGGACCCAGCTCCAACCACCAGTGGGCAGGCACTGGACCCTCCCATCAGGAAGCCTGTACAAGCCTCTAGACCAGCCTCACCCACCAGGGGGCAGACACCAGAAGCAAAGAAACTACAATCCCACATCCTGTGGAAGAAGTCTGCAAAACACAGACCAGACTCTGGGACCAGCTGGCCACTGGCCCTTGGGTGAGGAGAGGAGAGTAACTGCTGGGATGCACAGTACATCTCCTACAGAGGACCACTTCTCCAAGGTCGAGAAATGTAACCACCCCACCACATACATAAAAATACAAACAGAAATTTAGACAAAATGAAGCAGCAGAGAAATATATTCCAGACAAAGGACTGTGATAAAATCCCAGATGAAGAACTAAGTGATGTGGAGATAGGCAATCTACCTAAGAAAGAGTTCAGAGTAATGACTGTAAAAATGACCAGAGAACATGGGAGGAGAATAGATGCACAGAGAAAAAAGTTAGAAATTTTTAAACAGAGAGTTTAAAAATATAAAGAACAACCAAAAAGAGTTGAAGACTACAATAAGTAAAATGAAAAATACAATAGCAGGAACCAATATGAGACTAAATGAGGCCGAAGAACAGGTCAGTGAGCTAGAAGACAGTAAGTGGAAATCACTACCACAGAACAGAAAAAAAGAATGGAAAGAAATGAGGACAGTTTAAGAGACTTCTGGGACATCAAGTGCACTAGCAGTCATATTGTAGGAGTCCCCAAAGGAGAAGAGAAAGAAAGGGCCTGAGGAAATATCTGAAGAGATAATAGCTGAAAATGTCCCTAACCTGGGAGGAAACAGTTACCCAAGTCCAGGAAGTGCAGAGAGTCCCATACAGGATTAACTCTAAGAGGAACACACCTAGACACATCATAATTAAAATGACAAAAAGTAAAGTTAAAGAGAGAACATTAAAAGCAATGAGACACAACAATATAAATAGACTATACTTCAATTATATATAAAATAAATAAATAATAAAAGCAACAAGGGAAGGGGTGAGGGTAAATAGCTCAGTGGTAGAGCAGGTGCTTAGTATGCACAAGGTCCTGGGTTCAATCCCCAGTACCTCCATTAAAAAAAAAAAAAAAAAAAGGAACAAATAACATACAAGGGAACTCCCATAAGATTATCAGCTGATTTTTCAGCAGAAACTCTGCAGGTCAGAAGGGAGGGGCAAAATATATTTAAAGTGAGAAAGGGGAAAACCTACAACCAAGAATACTCTACCCAGCAAGGCTCTTGTTCAGATTTGATAGAGAAATTAAGAGTTTTACAGACAAGCAAAAGCTAAAAGAATTCAGCACCATTAAACCAGCTTTACAACAAATGCTCAAGGAACTTCTTTAGGTAGAAAAGAAAAGGCCACAACTAGAAACAAGAAAATCATATAACGGCAAAGGTGTAAAGGCAAACATCCAGTAAAGGTGGGAAATCATCCACACACAAACTAGTACAAAGGTTCAAAGACAAAAGTAGTCAAATCATCTGTATTCACAATAAGCAGTTAATGGATACACAAAACAATTAAATGTAAAATATGATATCAAAAACAGTAATCATGAGGGGATGAGAGTACAAATGCAGGGTATTTAAAATGCTTTTGAAATTAAGAGATCAGTAACTTTAAAGCAATCACATATATGTAGATTATTATATCAAAACCTCATGGTAACCACAAACCAAAAATCTAAAATAGATACACACACAAAAAAGAAATCCAAACATAGTACTAAAGATAGTCACCAAATCACAAAAATACAAAAGAGGAGAAAAAAGACCTACAAAAACAAATTGAAAACAATTAATAAAACAGTAATAAGAACATACATGTAGATAATTACCTTAACTGTAAATGGACTAAATGCTCCAACCAAAGGACAAAGACTGGCTGAATGGATACAAAACAAGACCCATAAATTTGCTGCCTAAAGTGACTCACTTCAGATTGGAGAGACATACATACTGAAAGTGAGGGGATGGAAAAAGGTATTCTATGCAAATAGAAATCAAAAGAAAGCTGGAGTACCAATACTTATATCAGACAAAATAGACTTTAAAATAAAGACTGTTACAAGAGACAAAGGACACCACATAATAATTGAGAGATCAATCCAAAAGATAGAACAATTGTAAATATATATGTATCCAACACAGGAGCACCTCAATAAATATGACAAATGTTAATAGACATAAAGCAGAAATTGACAGTAATAGTGGAGGACATTAACACCCCTCTTACAATAATGGACAGATCATCCAGACAGAAAATCAGTAAGGAAACACAGGCCTTACATAATGCATTAGACTACATGGACTTAATTGATATTCATAGAGCATTCCAACTGAAAGCAGCAGAATACATATTCTTTTCAGGTGCATGTGGAACATTCTCCAGGATAGATCACATTATGGCCACAAAGCAAGCCTCAGCAAATTTAACAAAATTTTAATCATATCAAGCATCTTCTCTGACCATAACACTATGAGATTAGAAAAATCAACTACCATAAAAAAAACTGCAAAAAACCCCCACAAACACATGGAAGCTAAACAATATACTACTAAACAACCAATGGATCACTGACGAAATCAAAAATTACCTAAAGACAAATCAAAATGAAAACACATCAATCCAAAACCTATCAGACACAGCAAAGGCATTTCTAAGAGGGAAGTTTATAGCAATACAAGCTAACCTCAGGAACAAGAAAAAAATCTCAAATAAACAACCTAACCTTACACCTAAAGCAACTAGAAAAAGAACAAAGACCCAAAGTTCGGAGAAGGGAAGAAATCATAAAGATCAGAGCAGAAATAAATGAAATAGACACTAAAAAAATACAAAAGATCAATGAAATTAAAAGCTGGTTCTTTGAAAAGATAAACAAAATTGATAAACCTTTAGCCAGATTCACCAAGAAAAAAAACGGACAGGGTCCAAATCAATAAAATCAGAAATAAAAACCAAGAAGTTACAACCAACACTACAGAAACACAGGATCATAAGTGGCTACTACAAGCAACTCTATGCCAATAAAATGGACAATCTAGAAGAAATGGACACATTCTTAGTAAGGAACAATCTCCCAAGACTGAACCAGGAAGAAATAAAAAATATGAATGGACAAATGACCAGTAATGAAATTGAATCAGTCATTAAAAAACTCCCAACAAACAGAACTCCAGGACCAGATGGCTTCACAGATGAATTCCTCCAAACATTTAGGGAAGAGTTAATGCCTATCCCTCTGAAACTATTCCAAAAACTTGAAGAGAAAGGAATACATCTGAAGGCATTCTATGAAGCCACCATCACTCTGATACCAAAACCAGACAAAGATATGACAAAAAAAGAAAATTACAGGCCAATAACATCTATGAACATAAATGCAAAAATCCTCAAAAAATACTAATAAATTGACTCCAACAATACATTAAAATGATCATACACCATGATCGAGTGGGATTTATCTGAGGGATGAAAGGATTTTCCAGTGTCTCCATATCAATGTGCTACACCATGTTAACACACTGAAGAGTAAAAACCATATGATCATCTCAGTAGGTGCAGACAAAGCTTTTGATAAAATTCAACATCCATTTATGACAAAAACTCTCCAGAAAGTTGGCATAGTCAGAATGTACCTCAACATAATAAAGGCCATATATGAAAAAACCACAGCTAATATCAACTCAATGGTGGAAAGCTAAAAGCATTTTCTCTAAGATCAAGAACAAGACAAGGATGCCCACTCTCACCACTTTTATTCAACATAGTTTTGAAGTCCTAGTCACTGCAGTCAGAGAAGAAAAACAAATAAAAGGAATCCAAATTGGAAAAGAAGTAAAACTGTCACTATTTCCAGATGATATGATACCATACAAAGAAAATCCTAAACATGCTACCAGAAAACTACTAGAGCTCATTAATGAACTCAATAAAGTTGCAGGATATAAAATTAATATACAGAAATCTGTTGCATTTTTATACACTAACAACAAAATATCAGGAAAGAAATTACAGAAACAATCCCATTTACCATTGCATCAAAAAGAACAAAACACCTAGGAATAAACCTACCTAGGGAGGCAAAGGACCTGTACTTGGAAAACTATAAGACACTAATCAAAGAAATTAAAGACAACACAAACGGATGGAAAGATACACCGTATTCCTTGACTGGAAGAATCAATAGTTAAAATGGCCAGACTACCCAAGGCAATACACAGGTTCAAAGCAATCCCTATCAATTTACAAGGGGCATTTTTTGCAGAACTAGAACAACAAATTTTAAAATTTGTATGAAAACAAATTTGTATAAAAACAAAAAAAGACAAGTGGGACCTAATTAAACTAAGCTTTTTCACAGCAAAGGAAACCATAAACAAAATGAAAAGACAACTTACAGGATGGGAGAACATATCTGCAAGTGACACAACCGACAAGGGAGTAATTTCCAAAATACACAAACAGCTCATATGGATTTTTTAAAAAATCAAAACATGGGCAGAATATCTAAACAGACATTTCTCCAAAGAAGACATACAGATGGGGAACAGGCACATGAAAAGATACTCAATGTCACTAATTATCAGAGAAATGCAAATCAAAACCACAATGAGGTATCACCTCACACTTGTCAGAATGGCCATTATTAAAAATCTACAAATAATAAATGCTGGAGGGGGTGTGGACAAAAAGGAAACTCTTGTACACTGTTGGTGGGAATGTAAATTGGTGCAGAGAGGGGTTTGGAGATTTCTTAAAGAACTAAAAACAGAATTATCATATGATCCAGCAATCCCACTCCTGGGCATATACTCCCAAAAAACCAAAAACACTAATTCAAGAAGATGCATGCACTCCAATGTCCACAGTAGTACTATTTACAACAGCCAAGACATGGAAGTAATCTAAATGTCCATTGACAAATAACTGGATAAAGAAGATGTGGTGTATATCTATGCATGTGTGTATATATGTATATACATATATGTATACACACACAATGGATTATTACTCAGCCATAGAAAGGAATGAAATAATGCCATTTCCAGCAACATGATGGCCTTAGACAATATCACACTAAGTGAAGTAAGACAAAAACAAATATCATGATAGAACTTACATGTGGAATTTAAAAAAAAAAAAAAAGACAAAACAAATGAGCTTATTTACAAACCAGAAATAGAAAACAAACTATGGTTACCAAAGGGTGAGGATAGGAAGGGATAAAGTAGGAGTTTGGGATTAAAATGTACACACTACTATATAAAAAATAGATAAACAACAAGGACCTACTGTATAGCACAGGAAACTACATTATCTTCTAATAACCTATAATGGAAAAGAATCTGAAAAAGAATATATATATATATATATATATATATATATATATACACGTGTGTGTGTATATATATATATTCTATATATATTTATCTATATATTTATCAATATCTATATATTCTATGAATGAAAAAAAACCCAAAAAGATAAAAGATCTGATTACAGTATTTTTGACAAAGAAGTTTAATCAAATTACTACGACATACAACATTTTAAGGTAACAACTAGAATTATGACTGATAGCATTATACCAGAACATATCTTTTGGAAACTTTATATAATTTCTAGAATATCCATACTAACATTTATCCGTACTGTATAATCCAAGGAGGCTTTTCACTCATTTGACAATTTGTCCTGTGCAATTCAACATGCGAATCAAACCCAGTCAATTCAATATCCCTCTATGAGATGTCTCAAGGCCCCATGAAGCACCCAAAGACTTAGCTGAAGTCAGAACAACATAAATTACAATTATAGGAAGTATGTCAAAAATATCCAAAAGTTTCACACAATCTGTTATCAGAAATATTCTAAGTAAACTTGTTCTCCTAAAAGATAGGAAACAAATTGGGCCTGCACAGGTCTGCCTTTAGTAACAAAATTATTTACTGAATCTCAGCCCGCTCGTGGATAGAACTCTTTTGTCAGGGCTCCCTTTCTACAACTTTCTGTATCTATATTAATTTGTCTCTTGTTTTTTCCCCACCTAGAAACACCCAGCCCTAGGAACAAATTACTTTCTTTTACCTTTAACAAAATGCAATTACATTCCTCAAACATTTTTTTACTCAAAACATATATCCAAATTTCATACTGTACACTGAAATGTCTCAGACATCATTTTTATAAGTTTCCGTTATATATTTCAATTAGAAATTTCAATTCCTAAAAATTTTAACTCCAGTGAATGCTCTGGTCTCCTATTGTTTGAGAAAGACCTACTTATTCAACTATTTAATAAGCTTCCATCATTTAATTTTATTTAGCATAACTCTGAAATTCCAAGTTACCAAATATTGGGCGAGAATATTTTTCAAGAGACATTTCAAAATTTCTAAAGAGTTCACCCAAAAGCTCTTATCCCATTCGCATTTGATTCACTTATAAAAATTTCATCATATTCAAATCTCCAAGAAGAAAACATAGGCAAAACATTCTCTGACATAAATCTTAGCAATGTTCTCGTAGGGCAGTCCACCCAGGCAATAGAAAAAAGACCAAAAATAAACAAATGGGACCTAATTAAACTTATAGGCTTTGGCACAGCAAAGGAAACGGTAAGAAAAACAAAAGGACAACCTACAAAATAGGAGAAAATATTTACAAATGATGTGACTGACAAGGGCTTAATTTCCAGAATATATAAACAGCTCATACAACTTAAAAACAAAAAAAATACAACTCAATCCAAAAATGGGCAGAGGATCTAAATAAGAAATTCTCCAATGAAGACATACAGATGGCCAATAGGCATATGAACAACTGCTCCGTATCACTAAATATCAGAGAATGCCAATCAAAACTAAAATGAGGTATTACCTCACACCAGTCAGAATGTCCATCATTCAAAAGTCCATGAACAATAAACGCTGCAGAAGGTGTGGAGAAAAGGGAACCCTCTACACAGTTGGTGGGAATGCAGTTTCTGGCAGCCATTGTGCAAAACACTATGGAGATTCCTAGAAAGACTAAAAATAGACTTACCATATAATCTAGCAATCCCATTCCTGGGCATATATCCAGAAGGACACTAATTCAAAAAGATATCTGCACACTAATGTTCATAGCAGCACTATTTACAATAGCCAAACAAGGAAACAACCTAAATGTCCATCAGCAGATGATAGGATAAGGAAGCTGTGGTATATTTATACAATGGAACACTATTCAGCCATAAAAAAAACATAAAATGATGCCATTTGCAACAAGAATGGACCTGGAGAATGTCATTCTAAGTGAAGTATGCCAAAAAGAGAAAGAAAAATAACATGTGATATCACTTACATGTGAATCTATAAAACAAAACAAAACAAAACACAAACTTCTTTTCAAAACAGGCAAGACTCATAGACATAGAAAACGAAACTATGATTAATGGGGTGTGGCAAAGGGGATGGGAAGAGATACACTGGGGGTTTCAGATTTGGAGATACTAACTACTCTATATAAAAGAGATAAACAGCAAGTTTATACTGCATAGCACAGGGAACTATATTCAACAGTAACTTATGGATAAAAGTATAAAAAACAAATATATTTATGTTCCTATATGACTGAAGCATCGTGCTGTACACCAGAAACTGATACAACATTGTAAACTGACTATACTTCAATAAAAATATATTTTAAAAAACAAAAACAAGAGAAAACAAATAAAAACAATTTCATCATATCTGAATCTTCTAGAAGAAAACATAGGCAAAACATTCTCTGACATACATCTGAGCAATGTTCTCCTAGGGCAGTCTACTCAGGCAATAGAAATAAGAGCAAAAATAAAATGGGACCTAATTAAACTTATAAGCTGTTGCACGGCAAAGGACATCATAAGCAAACCAAAAAGACAACCTTCGGAATGGGAGAAAATATTTACAAATGATGTGACTGACATGGCCTTAATTTCCAGAATACAGAAACAGCTCATACAACTTAAATAACAAAAAAATCAAACAACCCAATCCAAACATGGGCAGAGGACCTAAACAAGCAATTCTTCAGTGAAGACATACGAATGGCCAACAGGCACATGAACAAATGCTCAATATCACGAAATATCAGAGAATGCAAATCAAAACTGCAATGACGTATCACCTCTTACCAGTCAGAATGGCCATCATTCAAAAGTCCATGAACGCTGGAAAGGGTGTGAATAGGGAACCCTCCTGCACTGCTTATGAGAACGCAGTTTGGTGCAGCCATTATGGAAAACAGTGTGATTTCTCAAAAAACTAAAAATACACCTGCCATAAGATCCAGCAATCCCACTCCGGGCATATATCCAGAGAGAACTCTAATTCGAAAAGATTCATGCACCCCAATGTTCACGGCAGTACTATATACAATAGCCAAGACACAGAAACAACCTAAATGTCCACTAACAAGTTACTGGACAAAGAAGCTGTGGTATATTTATACCATGGAATACTACTCAGCCATAAAAAGGAACAAAATAATGCCATTTGCAGCAACATGGATGGACCTGGAGAATGTCAGTCTAAGTGAAGTAAGCCAGAAAGAGAAGGAAAAATACCATATGAGACCACTCATATGTGGAATTAAAAAAAAAAAACACAAAAGAACATAAATACAAAACAGAAACAGACTCACAGACATAGAATACAAACTTGTGGTTGCCAAGGGGGCGGGGAGTGGGAAGGGACAAACTGGGATTTCAAAATTTGTAGATACTGACAGGCATATGCGGAATACATAAACAAGATTATACTCTATTGCACAGGGAAATATATACAAGATCTTGTGGTAGCTCACAGCAAAAAGAAAATGTGACAATGAATATATGTATGTTCATATATAACTGGAAAATTGTGCTCTACACTAGAATTTGACACAACATTGTAAAATGAGTATAACTCAATAAAAAAAAGTTAAAAAACAAAAAAGACACCTGCATCCCAATGTTCACAGAAGCACTATCTACAATAGCCAAGACAGAGAAACAACCTAAATGTCTATTGACAGATGACTACATAAAGAAGCTGTGGTATATTTCTACCATGGAATACTACTCAGCCATAAAAAGGAATAAAATAATGCCATTTGCAGCAACATGGATGGACCTGGAGAATGTCAGTCTAAGTGAAGTAAGCCAGAAAGAGAAAGAAAAATACCATATGAGATCAGTTTTGTGTTGAATCTAAAAAGAAAAAGGACACTATGAAGTAGTCTATAAAACAGAATTAGACTTGCAGACATAGTTAACAATCTTATGGTTACCAGGGAAAGGGGGTGGAAGGGGTAAATTTGTCAGTTAGATTTAGAAATGTTACCCACTATATATAAAAAGATTTTTTTTAAGTTTCTTCAATATAGCACAGGGAACTATGTTCAATATCTCGTAATAACCTTTAATAAAAAATATTAAAACGAATATACGTATGTATATGTATGTGCACTGTGGTGCACACCAGAAACTGACAGACTATAATTGACAGTACTTCAATAAAAAACAGAATTTCATTATTATCAATTAATTTTTTTTACTCTGCTGACAAACTCTATAACAGAAACATGAACTTATTTACCTTCAGTAAACCTAGGTACAATACACATGACTATTGATTATACCAACAAGCTTAAGTTAGCTTTAATATGTGCTACCAATTTAATATTGAGTATTTCCTAGATCATATAATCCTGAAATTTGTCCTGTCTAGCCTCTTTTATACTTAGAAGTATTTAATTCGTAAGCACTTACTTTTAAGTCAGTTAAATAGTTTATTTACAAGTTCATATATGTAAAGACAGAACCCGAGATCAGTTTCCACTTGTTTTTAAAAACTTCTTGAGAGCCCAGATGTATCATTTATATCTCAAAGGCACAAGAAGAGAAATGCAAATTCCTCCTCTTACTCCTTTTACAAAACCCAACCATTTTGGTTATTTTCAGGGATTGTTTTTACCCTAGTCCCAAATACTCACTTCAGTTTAAGGAAGTAACAATGTTACACCCACACGTTGGCAAAACCAGGAAGAGAGAATAAGATTTGGACTCAGGTACTAAGACACTCAGACACACACCCCACAAAGATAAAAGCTGAAGCAATTGCAAAGGGCCCACTTTGATATAACAGCTGAGCTATTAGGCGTCATTGTTCTCCAGATCTCAGGGAGTACTGAGCCCACAGTGTTACAATAAAAAATATTATTTTCTTTCATTTATGGGAGCACAGCTGAAGATCTCCCAGCTTTACAAAATACATCCTAGGGGGACTATGAGATGGAACTGAGCTCTGATCATCCCTACTTAATTATTCACATCCAGTGTTATCAAATATCAAGCAAACAATAATTGAAAACGGTCTGCCCCAGGCGAAGGCAAGAGTAAGGATACCCTGGTGTCGGCACATGGGAGCCCCATTACTCACCAAAGACCTCTCCACTGGCCAATGCAAGTCCTGATACACACATACACATACAAACGTGGTCCTGATACAGGAAGAAACGTGGGGTGAGACGATGGCCGTGTCCCAGGTCTCACTAAGTCCTTAGGATGTGCCTGCCAAATGTGGGTCCTTGGCTTCGCACAGAATTCAAGAGCAAGCCGCAGTTCAGAAAAAAAGATGTATTCAGAGCTACACACTCCATAGACAGACTGCAGGCTGTTTCAGATGGCAAGACGGCCACGAGGTGTGGGGGTTGCTTAGGTGCTCAGTTTAAAGTAAAAGCAGATACACAGCCCACAGGCAGAGCGCAGTCCGGCTCACTCAGAAGGGAGAGCAGCCACGGCCACCACGAGGAGGTGGGGGTTGTTAGCTTTCATGGGCTCAGTCACTTCTTGTGCTAACAAGTGGGAGGAGCATTCCAACTACTTTGGGAAAGGGACGGGGATTCCCAGGAACCTGGCCGACACCCACTTTTTCACCTTGTATAGTCAGCCTTGGAACTATCATGGCGTCGGAGGGTGTGCCATTTACCATGCTAACAGATTACCATGAGCGTATAATGAAGCCCAAGGCCTACAGGGCCTTGAATCTTCCAACATCTTGGTGTTAATTGCTGTGTCATTCCCTGAATAGCTGTGCCCTGCCCCCTTCCTTCCTGTTTCAATCCCACAAACAAAAGATCAGGCAAGCCCCAAAACCCCACTTCCACTCCCAGAGGGGGTTTCCAGAGTGGCCTGGCTCTCAAAGGAGAGCAGACCCAGAGCGGCTCCCAGTGAGCTCACTTCCCGGAAGGGAATGAGCGCAGGGGGAGCGGGGAGAATTTCCCCATCCCCCGCAAGCCGGAGTGGCTCACCCCAAAACAATACAGACAAAACAAGTAACAGATAAGCTCTGGTCACACAGACAGAAAATCAGAAGAGGTGCAGCCTAAAATTTCCACTTCCACTCCCAGACCCAAACCTTCAAACAGATTGGCCCAGCTCCCAAAAAAGAACAGACCCAGAGTCACTAGCAATGAGCCCAGAAGAGTGGAGAGAATTCCCAGGCTTCACAAGCTGAAGCAACTCACCCACAAGCGACACTGAACATGGACGGTAGCTCCGGATGTTTCTTGGTTCCAAACAGCCTTGTGCTGCGGGGCAGCCGGTGCCTGTTGGGGAGTCCCCTCCAGTTCCCCGGAGGGAAGTGAGCTCCAGCAGCTGCTGGGGACCCAGGGAAGGGGCTGGGCTGCCTTGGGCAGAGGCCGACCTATCACAGGCAAAAACTCCCAGGTTATCATCACCAAAATTGTTACCGAACACAAGCTGGCCTGACACACAGAGAGGCCAAAAAAATACCCAAACATGGGAATCTGGAGCAGAGAAAAGCTTCTCGCCAGTCCGAGCAAAGAGAAAATGTGGCTCACGCCGAAAAAAACCCTGAACTCCCCAAAAGGTTTCAGCTGAGCATTGTTAAAGCCTCGCTGAGGGAGGGGCGTACCAGGGCCTGTGATCAGCTGTTCACAATTCTCTGGTTGATGGAGAACAACAATTGGTTGATGCTCAGGATCATCAAGTAGTTAATTTCTTCCATTTGGTGGTGGTTTTTAGCATCTGAAAAACTCAGGAGATGTGCATGAGATACTATTATCTGAGTTCTTCAGAGAGGAGCTACAGCAGCAGATATGGGGGAGAGGAGGTCTGTCCCAGGAAGGCCCACTGGGTCCTGCTGAGTTACACAGAGAATTCAAGGACTTATGTTTGTTTTTCCAACTCCTCCCCACCGTGCTAGGACTCCCCGTTCTGTAGCAGCTGATGAACACAGCATTATACTTTTTGGTCTCTTTTACAATGTTTTCTTTCCAGGTTCCTATCTTTTGCAAACTGTGATCTCCTATTCAATCAAAGCTGCCCCACTTCCAGGCTAGACCTGGGCTCCAGGTGCTGGGGGAGGAGTTTGGCTTTCCCACTCCCTCCCTCCCTGCAAGGCCCCTTCAAGGAACGGGCTTTGGGTGGGAGCCGGGCAGAGATTTCCCAGCTTTGGATATTGCCCTCGGAAAGGTCACAGGCCTCTCCTTATCTGGGTCCTTCTGCTAACGATGCAGTTCATTAACTAGGGGCTCCATGTAGACAAACGGTGAGCCACCCCCATGCTCTGGGGGTGCCTCAAGCCCTTGGCCCCATCCTCCTGCTAACCCTTCGGGCCAGTTCTATAAAGTGTGCACATCTCCAACTGAGCTGTGTCACCAGCCATTCTGCACCCCCATCTCACCTGCCAGCGGCTCGTGTGACATTCATCTTTCCTCACCCTCAGAAAGAACAAGGCCAGGCACCCTTGACCTCTCTCACTGGCCATACCATGAACCACGTCTCCACCGACAGTGCCTTCCCACCAGCCGGTCCCTCAGATAAGGCGGTCACCAGTGTGGGCAGAGGATTCTGGCACCCAAACTTCACAAGTGATTCTCTTGGGGTTCCCCTCCCTTGGCTTGGGGCAGGAGATATACTTCTCTTTCCTCACCCCATGGGGAGGAGAGGGGGTAAAAAGCTCCTTTCCAGCGTTTTGCTCTCCCCCACATGGCAGCAACCCGCCACCCGCGGTCCTCACAGCCCTCACATCACCAGGATGACACAGAACAGCAGCTGGTGGGAGGGCCTATTCTTTGGCATCTCTTAGCAAGTTTCCTGCAGGTGTGCTGGACCCAGTGGCTGGTGTCCGCCCCCATGGGTGAGGCTGCCCCCACCACAGATAGCACCTCATGCTTTCCCTTCTCAGCTTTGATCACCGCTGAAATTGCAGAATAGAGAAAAAAATTCACCCAATCATCGCAATGCACACATAACTACTCATTTTAGAACCATTCACAGAATCTTCGTTTTAGTCTCTTAACTTCCCCTTACACCATGATCTCAGAGTTACTTAATCCCTCTGAACCTGTTTCCTCATCTGCAAAATGGTATCTACCTCGTAGGGACTGTGTGAAGATCAGGGGGTGCATTCTAAGCTTTTAAACTGTGCACGGCTCTTGGAAAGTGCTCAGTAGGTATTAACCATTGTCGTATTAGAGCAGGCATGCTATCTTTCCTGGGCCCCGAAGACCCGGGTCCTCATAAGCTCCCCGTGGCTTTGTATATCCCGGACTGCACAAGCAGGGGCCACCACTCAGGGAAGGCCCCTGACCCTCCGAGCATAGGTGCTGTTGGTGCCTCTGCTCAGTTCAGGCAGCCCCAGCATGCCTGCAGCCCCAGCCTGGCTTTCAGAGCACTACTAACTACTGATGCATTTCATTTCATCTCACAAATGCATATTTCAGTTCCTAGTAAAAACTTCCAGAATATCAATGTCTACATTTTTTAAAGTCAAAAATATGACTCTCATACTGATATAGAACGAACACACATAAAACACTTATTAACTCATTAATGATGAAACAAGTAAGATGATAAAGCTGGTCTAAAGAGTGCTTTGAAGAGCTAAGTATTTACAGATTTTTCAAAAAAGGAATTAGAATGAAATTGCTAGGTTAGATATAAGTGAATCATGTCCTTTAAGACACTACAACTATAATCTCTGGGATTACCATTTCTAAGCAGGAATCATTTGCATCTCTAGTTGGGGGTAGAGGGATGTTGGATGATGAATAGTGCTCTACAGAAAAATAAAACATGGAAAAAGAACTGAACCAGGGACTCGAACAGGTGTCTATGCACACATGTTCACAGTAGCATTATACACAGTAGAGTGGAAGCGACCCAAGTGTCTATTAAGGGATGAGTGAATAAATAAAATGTGATATACATATAAAATGAAATATTATACCGCCTTAAAAAGGACGCAAATTCTGTACAAAACAGAAACAGACTCACAGACATAGAGAACAAACTTATGGTTACCAGGGAGTAAAGGAGGTGGGAAGAGATAAATTGGGAGTTTGAAATCTGCACCTCTGGGGGAATGATGGAAATGTTAGCTATCTTGTTTGATTGTGGTGGTGGTTTCATAGGTGTATACACCTATCAAAATTCATCAGATTGTACATCTGAAATATGTGGTTTACTATACAGGAATCATACCATAATAAAAGTACAAGAAAAAACCAAAAAAACAAACCAAAAAAAGGAAGCAAATTCTGACACATTCTACAACATGGATAAAGCTCAAAGAGCACTATGCTCAGTGAAATAAGCCAGTCACAAAAGGACAAATGCTGTATGGCTCCACTTTAATGAGATGCCTAGAGCAGACAAATCCATAGAGACAGAGAGAAGCATGGTGGTTGCTAGGGGCTGGAGGGAGGACAGAATGGGGAGTTGGAGTTTCCTGGATATGGAACTTCACCTTGCAAAGATGAGAAAAGTCCTGGAGATGGATGGTGGTGATGGTTGCACAACAATGGGAATGTACTTAATGCCACCAAACTTACTTAAAAATGGTTAAAATGGCCAATTTTACATTATGTATATTTTGCCACAATTTAAAAAATAAAAATACACAAGCATGGAATGAGTTTGTAGGCAGTATTCTAGATGGGATGGCTACAGAAGGCCTCACTGAGAGGAGGTAAGGGGGGTCCTGTGGATACCTAGGGGATGAGTGTTCTCAGCTGAAGGGACAGCACACACAAAGGCCCTGAGGCCCGATCCTGCAGGGAGTGTGGGAGGCAGTGCTAGGCTTGTGGGGCTGGAGAGAGGGAGGCAGCAAGTGGTTGGAGATGAACTCAGTGGGGTAGACTATGATGGTGGTAAATGTAGGTGGTTGTAAGAAGTCTGGTGCTGCACACGCACACACACTCCCCTAGTTGTTTCCACGCAAACCCACACACTCCATCACACTCAGCTCACACTCCTCACCGCCTCCTCTGAGCTTTCCCATCGCTACCAGGCGCGAGGATTTGGCACCCTCTGGTGACATAACAGCAGAAATGCCAAATCCATACCACCTAGAATCCCCGATGGTGATCGAGTGAATGAGGAATTTTAGCCACCCATCCCAGGACCCTTGTTTTCCAAATAAGGAAACTCAAGTCCTAAACAGGAGTAGGACTTGCCGCAAGCCACACAGTGAGCAGTCAGCTAGAACCTCGCTCCCTGGCTCCCAGGCTCACACTCCTTTGTATAATCTCAGCTGCTGACAGACTGGGGGGGGGGGGGTGTCTCTTCTCCCTATTGGTCAGGCTGAGCACACTGCCGCGACCTCGGCCTTGGGCCACCTCCAGAGCTTGTGTGAGAGCTGGGCGAAGAGCACAGAAAACTGCTGATTCCCCATCCCTTCTGCTAGCTGGGAAAAGCCATTCCTGGAGGGCGGAGGGTACCAGGGTGAGAGGTAGGAGGTGGAAGCCCAGCCTTTCCCCTCCACCAAATAGGGTTCCTTATGGGTAGGGACCAAATTTTTCTCAACTTTCTAGTCACACTGGATTATAATTAGAAGAGTCACAGACAGGGATTTATTAATTATATTATAAAATATTATAAAAATAAATATAAGATATTAATTATATCTTCACTGTGTGACCCTGGGCAAGTTACTATTCCGAGCAACTATGTCTTCATCTGTAAAACAGGCACAGCTGGGCTCAGTTCTTAAGATCAGAGATTCTGTCCTTGAAGCACTTAGCACATGTAGTAGAGGCAATCGTTATGCACAAAGTAGTCCTGGAGGGAGAGTGTCACGGAACTGTTCTCAGAGGAGGTGATGTCTCTGCAGGGTTTTGAAGGTGCTGCAGGAGTTTCCCAGGTGCCGTGGTTGGGGAGAACAGTCTGTGCAGAGGCACAGAAGCCCTGAAGAACACAGTGAGAAGATCAGAAGCACTAGGTACTATGGAAGCATGATGTGGGTGGCTTTCCACTTTTAACTTAGTTAAGCTGGAACTTGGTTTTCCAGACCTCCCTTCCCTGTGTGACTCCAAGGTAGGGCTGGCTACAAGAGAAGTCTGAGTGAGATTCGGATGCAGACACGAAGCATCGGCCAAAACGCACTGGACGTTGAGTGCAGACGCAGGTGCTGCTGTGGGGTACACACAGCGCCGCGGGGCTGCTGGCACCCACTGGCTCCCACTGGCAGCTCAGCGCAGACCACCCAGCGGCTCCTCCAGATCCTCCCCAAGCCTCTCTGCGTTCTGGGCTAGGCGTGGATTTACAACACACGTGTACATATGTGTGTACATGCGTGTGTGGTCATGCACACACTCACATGGTTCCTCCAGAGCCCCGGTTGTTAAATCCTTGCAGGCACACCTGCTCCAGTCCAGGGTTTCCAGTTGGCTTGGGCCGTCTCCAAGCTTACCTGTGGAGAGTTGGCCTGCAAATCTTTATTACAATAAAATAAACAATAACCTTTTTATGGCCCATTTGGGAGCAACAGGTCAAAGTGTCAACAAATCTTGGTGAGTCTTTGTCACAGCACTGGGGGAGCAGGCTCTGTGGGGTCTCAAGTGGGAAGAGAGACACATCCTGGGTGACATCTGAGGGTCTCTTCGGTGCACTGGCCTCACGGGGGTCAGAGCAGGCTTCTGCCCAGCCCCCAGCTCCCTGAAGTCCCCAACTGCACAGGCACAATTCAATGTTAACCATACAAAAGCAATCTTTTTCCTCATCACCCTCACACTTTCATTGGAACTCCTCCAATATTCCGTTTCTCTAAATACCTTAACTTAGAAACAAAACACTTGCCAGTCACCAGGATGTGATAAAGTCCAACCAGCCCCACTAGCAGTCATGGTGAGAATGGCACTCTTTGACCACCTCTAATGCCGGGGCAGGTGAGCTGTGTATGTTAGATCATTTCACTGCACAGCAATATCACAGAGCAGGTATTGATGAAGAATCTGAACTCAGATGTGGTAGGTAAGTTGCCCAAAGTACCGAAGTGGTAATTTCCACTCATCCTGGCTGTGCAGCACCATCCACTCCTCCTGCAGGAGCGTGCGGTCAGGGGTGTGGCCTGCATGTGTGCAGGTACTTGGACTAAACTGCCAAGCAGGATGCTCACCACAGGTCACCTAAAGGGAACTTGGGGGCGGGGGTGATCTGGTGGGTGGTGGTGAGGACAGAAGGTGGGGGAGATAGACTGCAGCCACCTTGGAGTGGGGGGGAGGAGCAGGATGTTTGGGGCCACAGGGAGTACAGTGAACCCACGGTCTGTCAGGAAAGGTTGGCTAGACTTCAATTTTGAGGGCCACGCAGTCCAGACTGGAGCGAGGACATTTGCGTTTTCATGCTATTGCATTTACTTCACTCTTCAGTAAAGAAGAGCTCTAGGGGACGGCACAACATGTGCTGTTAAGTACCAGCTTCTGTTCTCACCCTTGAGACTTCTTTTTCTTCAACTTCTGAGCTCGGCTTGATGCCAGCCACTGCGCGGGGAACTGAGGAGGCAGGGCTGGAGCAGAGGTGCCGTCTGTGCCCTGGGGGCTCACAGCAAGGGCCCGGCACCTGCCTCGGGGCTGGGGGGTAGGTAAGAGCATGGTGAGCCTTGGTTGCTGTACTTCCTGGGCCCTCACAAGCCGTGAGGCACTTGGTAAGTTCCTTCATCTCCTCACTGTGCTTCAGTCTCCTCACCTGAAAACTGGGACAAAAGCACTGCTTACCTCCGAGGCTGGCCAGGGGGAGTAAATGAGATAGACAGATGAGGGACTTGGATGGGTGCCTGGCCGTGGTGAGCACTCCACGGGTGTCGCCGATGATTATCCCAGGAGAGTCTCGGCAGCCAGTATCCTCGTCTGGTGTCCCCATAAGGATCCTGAGAATCACCCCGCCTGGAAGTAAGCCGGGCGTCCTCGTCTCCGTGGTGGGCCTGGCTGTCCTGCCTTCTGCGAACCAGGCCTGGCTGCTGGGCCGACCTGTGATGGTCTACTGCCACCTAGTGGGCTAATGGGAGTATAGCAACTAATTCAGTAAACTCCAGGATTCTGGGTCCAGAGGGAAGTCTGAGGGCTGGCATGGTGTAGCTGCACTCCCTGTGGTTTGCTTATCCACATTTCTTTTTAGTAAACGAGAAAACAGTCAACTGGTGTTCCCTTGGCTTATCTATAGCAGAAGATGCGGTGTGGAATAAAACCTCCCCATTCTACTGCTTTGCTCAAGTTACTTCTGTACAAAAATAGAATAGATGGCGAGGAGACATCTGGATAGAGCTTGGAGGCAGGAGAGGAAGAGGAGCCTTCTCCATCCCCGATCCTGAGTTCGTTCCAGCGCAGTGGCTCTCATTGGCCAGGGGGCCAGAGGTCCCAGCCAATGTAGCCAAGGGGTGGCGTTTTTCCTGGGCTGGGACTCTTCAGCTTTGGACACCAGAAGCAAGGGGCACCTGGGGGGCCACAAGCACAGCTCACCCTGGGCATGTGTGGCATTGACTTGGGGTAGCCTTCTCAGTGGAGGTTGGGTATCAATGCCCAGAAATTCCCCCACGCAGAACTGGCTGACTCTGCCCGTGGACTCGTGCTTCCCCAGCCAGAACCAGTCCCGCAGCAGCTGCCAGAGCATCCTGGGCACCACGCTGCAGGGAGCACACCAAGGACGGTGCTTTCACCTGCTCCTAGGGATCAGACCTGGCGACCCCATCCTTTCTTCTCCCAGAGTCCCTGCCTCCATTGCCCACCTCCACCCCCAATCTCTAAGCCACACTAGAGCTATGTTAGTCCTGAAAACAAAGAAACCAATAAACAAATCACATGGGATTGGAATTCTTAAAAATAGACTCGAAATGCACCAAGAAGTCTCGCCATCAGATGGCTTTTACTAAATAACCAATGGTAAATCTGGTGGCCTTTTGGTGGCAAATGGAATGTTTGGGTTCTCTGTTTAGATTACAGTCATTAATTCAGTTAACTAGCATTTATTTATGGTTAATTCTGTGCCAGGAGACTACAGCAAACAAAACAAACAAAATCCCTGCTCTCCTGCAACTTATGTTCTAATGGAAGCGACAAAAAACAAACAAGTAAAATATATAGTTGTATTAAGTCTGATGTGTCCTAGGGAGAAAAATTAGGCAGAGAAATGACAGGAGTGCCAGAGGGTTGCAGTTTTGGAAAGGGTGGCCAGAACGGCTTCACTGATGAGGGATGTTTGAGTTAAGACTTGATGGAGGTGAGAGAGCAAGACAAAGAGATCAGAAAGCATTCCAGGCAGGGAGAGGGCAAGTACAAAGGCCCTGAGTCAGGAACAAGCTTAGAAATAGGGAGGAAGTCAGAGCAACGTGAACAGAGGGTGAGAGGGAGGGAGAAGGTAAGAGAGGACCCAGCCAGAGATTACCCTAGGGTGGGGCGGGAGCTCTCATGTGGGGCCCTCTAAGTGACTAGGATTCTGGCTTTTATTCTGAGCCAGGTGGGAGCCACCGGAGGGTTTTGAACAGAGCAGGAACTTGATCCGACAAATGTTCTAACAGGTTTGCTCTGGCTGCTGCATGGAGAAGGGACTGAATAGATGATGCTCCGGGTATCTTATACTCTCTTCCCCACATCCTACCAGCCAGCAAGTTCTCCCAATTCTGCTTCCAAAGTATTTAGTCCTCTACATCAGGTTCTTAGGGCCACGCTTTTGATCATATTACGTTAAGTCCTTATTTTATTTTTAAATTTTTGGTTATAACTATTTTTTTCTGATTACAAAACGAATGCATATTCATGTGAAATTTTTCAAAGCTTTAGAAAAGGGAAAAAATGGCAATCATATGTAAGCTAAGAGGGAATCACTGGGAGCTTTTTGGTGTGTTTCCTTTCAGATTGTGTATTATGTGTTGCGCTGTATTTCCTAGATCCTGTGTCTTTCAGTTAACATTCTCTCAATAAACTCTTTCCATGCCACTGAGACAGGAGGGAAGGGGACAGCGCACAGCCATTAAAAGAATAACACAGCAATTAGGACCAAGACGGTGGAAGATTCAACTCCCAGTAGACTTTGAGCTTCAATATACGCCCATTAAAACACAACAGCATGCTAAATGGCCCTCCCACAGGTGCCTCTGACAGTTTCGAGGCTGACCATAAAAGGTCACAAACTGCGTGGTGGCCCAGTTCCTGGGACTCCCAGCCCCTTCCCCAAAGTAGTCGGAATAATCCTCCCACTTGTTAGTATATAAAGTTACTGAGCCCAAAAAACTAACAACCCCCACATCTCGGGCCAATCTCATTTTCCTAGCTGGCCCCCTGCTCTGAGGCCTGCACTCTCCCTTCTGAGTAAGGTGGCCCGCATACAGCCTATGGAGTGTGTATCTCTCTGAATAAACCTACTTTTATTCAACTATGACTTGTTCTTGAATTCTTTCTTGTGTGAAGCCAAGGACCCTCACTTGGCGGGGCACGTCCCAGGGACTCAACGGAGACCTGGGGCACAGTCATCCTCTTGTGCCTCATTTTTCCTGTATCACCTTTAAGAGTTCTTTGAAAACATTTTTAACGGCAATATATTAATCTATCACATACAATTTTTTAAGATCTTAATGCAAAACATTATAACTAGTCTTCTTGCTGGATAATAGGCCTATTTCAGTTTTTTTCTTGGTATTTCACATTGTGCTGCAATTATTATCTTTGTTCTTAAATCCTGAACCTTTCCTGATGGTATTAGCAATAACATTTCAACAGGGGTTCATATTTCCAGTTTTATCCACTGTTAATTCATGCTCCATCTGCCCCCAGGCTCTTTCAGAGGCTCCCACGTGCCTCCAAGTTAAAGTCCAATCGACTTAGCATGGCATTCCAGGGGCTTTGCAAGCCTGGTTCTAACTCTCGTCCTACCTCATCTTCTGCAGCTCCTCACTGTTCCTTGACACCGTCTTGTCCCTACATACTGCTTTTCCCATTGCCACTGCATTCTCTGCCTGTAACGCCTGCTGCAGGAGTGAGTACCTTTCAGCTTGTGGAAAGCCTCTTCAGTCCTCCGCTGCCCCCACCCGGAATGACTTGCTTGCTGCTGTGTGATGCCTCAAGTGCTCTGTACAGCATGTATCACACTGTACTGTACAGCATCTTTAATCCACCACTCTTCCCTGCTATTCTGTGAGTGCCAGGTGGGTGGGCACCACATCTGTCCTGCTCACTTCTTCACCCATTACACCTGGCAGAGTGCCTGGCACATGGTGCAGAATACAGGTGTTTGTTCAAAGAAAGGTCACCGATTGGCTAGAAACTTACGAAAGCGACAGAAACTTCATTCTCTTAGGTCAGCGGCACTGTCTAGTGGACATAAACGGTTGTGGCAGGAGCCACGTCTGAATCTGGCCATGTTACTCATGACCTCCACTGAGCTCTCCTCAGAACAAGCCACCACCATCGCTTCCTGGATTAAAATGCAGCCGCCTCCTAACGGGTCTCCTGCTTTCTCTCTTCTCTCCACCTCCCCCTCCAACTAGTAGGCAGAATGAACCCATTAACATGGTGAAATCATGTTAATCCCCCTGCTCAAATCCTTCCAACCAGGTCTCATCACACGTAGACTAAAACCAAGGGCCTCAGAACCCTCATACACTGTGGATGGGAATGTAAATTGGTGCGGCCACTATGGAAAATAGTACAGAGGTTTCCCCAAAAACTAAAAACAGAACTACCATATGACCTAGCAATTCCACTCCTGGGTATATAACTGAAAAAAACAAAAACACAAATTCAAAAAGGTACATGGCACCCCAATGATCATAGCAGCATTATTTACAGTTGCCAAGATATGAAAGCAACCTAAGTGTCCATCAACAGATGAATGAATAAAGAAGATATGGTATATACAATGGAATACTACTCAACCATAAAAAGAATAGAATTTTGCCACATGCAACAACATGGATGGACTTGGAGAGTACTATGTTAAGTGAAGTAAATCAAACAGAGAAAGACAAAAACCATATGATATCACCTATAAGTGGAATCTAAAAAATAAAACAAACTAGTGAATATAACAAAAAAGAAATGGATTCACAGATACAGAGAACAAACCTGTGGTTACCAGTGGGGATGGGGAAGGGGGAGGGGCAATATGAGGGTAGAGGATTAAGAAGTCCAAAGTATTCTGTATAAAATAAATTACAAGGATATATCGTCCAACACAGGGAATATAGCCAATGTTTCATAATAACTATAAGTAGCGTATAACCTTTAAAAATTGTGAATCACTACATTGTACACCAGTAACTTTTATGACATTATGTATCAATTACACTATAATAAAAATTAACAAAATAAAATAAAACCAAGGGCCTTACAACAGCTCTGTATGGTCTGGTCCCTGGCTGCCTCTCTGATCTCATTTCCTATCAGTCTCTCCTTTGCTCACCCCATTCCATTCACAATAGTCCTTGAACACACACAGAGAGCACTCCTGCCTCAGGGCCTTTGCCCTTGCTGAGCAAAGAAAGGCATGTGGCTCACTCTCATTTCATCCACTTTCTGCTGAAATTTCACCTCAACAGAGAGAATTTCTCTGAGCACCTCCTCTAGGGCAGCCTAACCTGATCACTCTTTCTGAAGCAACAATGCCCATCACCTCCTACCCCTTTATCATACTTTATTTTTCTTAATAGCCCCTACTATCAGTGTTGTTATTTTAATTATTTTTAATCTGGTTCCTTTCAAATATAATTTGTCTTATGGAGCAAATATAACACTGATACCTGCCCCAGAGATTAAGAAATATACCGACCAGTATTGTTCATAAATATCATTGGAAAATTTCTAAACAAAATGTTAGCAAACACAATGAATCTAAAAATCACATTCAGAAAATAATACACCATGAATAAGAGGGATTTATTCAATAATGCAAGGTTGGTTCACTATTAGAAATCTATTAACATTACAGCCCACATTAAAAAAAAAACTAAAAAGAAAAATCATGATTATCCCTCTCAATGCTGAGAAAAATTTAATACCCCTTCATGAAAAAACCCAAACACTCAAGAACTTAGGAACTGAGGTGTAAGTACACCTTATTAGGATAGAACGCATAAAATCTACCTTAAGCTCTTATTTAATGAGGAAGCATCAGAGGCATTTCCTCTAAGATCAGGAGCAAAGCAAGGATGTCGATGGCCTCCGCTACTCCTCAACACTGTGCTCGAGATACCAGCCAACTCGAAGTGTGGGCCGCAGACCTGAGCCGAGAACTCTTTGTTCCTGGTCCCTGACAAGAGCAAGTTCAGAAACAAGGCTGTTCTGAAATGTTAACCGGCTAGAGTTACTATTACGACGGTTGAATCTAATAATCTAATAAGGGAATTAAATGAGCCATTAGGCCGTGAAAAGACATGGAGGAAACTTAATAGCAGAGAGAGACGTGAAAGAAGCCAACCTGAAGAAGCCTCATCCTGTGTGACTCTAACTATATTGGACATTTTGGAAAAGGCGAAAAACTATGGAGGCAGTGAAAGGATTAGTGGTTGCCAGGGGTTGCAGGGAGGGAGAGATGAGCTGGCAAAGCACCAAGGATGTTTAGGGCAGAGAAACTATTCTGCGTCATAGTGTAATGGTAGATACACGTCATTATTCATTTGCTAAAACCCACAGAATATACAATACCAAGACTGACCCCTCGTGTAAACTAGGGACTTGGAGTGACAACGAGGTGTCAGCGTAGGGGCCTTGGTTACGAAGAATGCATCACTCTGCTGCGGGATGTTGATACTGGGGGAGTCTGCACGTGTGTGGGGGCAGGAGACACAGAAGACCTCTCTGTACTTTACACTCAACTTTACTGTGAACCTAAAGCTACTCTTAAAAATAAAGTTTATTTAACACAAGGCGGGGGCGGGCACTGCATTTGTTATGTCTTTTTTAAATTGCTATTATTTCCTTACCCTGGTAAATCAGTGCTATGGACTGAATGTTTATGTCCCCTCAAAATCCGTATGTTGAGCTCTGTCTCCAGTGTGATGGTATTTGGATGTAGGACCTTTGGCAGATGACTGGGCTTAGATAAGGAACTGAGGGTGAAGCTCCCATGATAGGACTGCCCTTGTAAGGTGCCCCTGTAAGATGAAGAGACCAGGGCTCTCTCTCCTCCACGTGAAGACGCAGCAAGAAGGCAGCGGTCTCCAAGCCAGGAAGGTGGCTGTTCTCACCAGGTGCTGAGTCTTTGATCTTGGATTTCCCAGCCTCCAGAACCATGAGAAATAAATATTTCTGTTGTTTAAGGCACCCAGTCTATGGTATGCTGTTACAGCAGCCTGAGCTGACTAAGATAGTTTTTAGTCAGTTTATTATAATTTACAAACGTTTTTGCTCTGTGTCGGATTGGAGAGAAGAGAACTGGTCCTTCATCCCAAACAGTTCAGAAGCTCTGACCTGCACCAACAGCCCCGGTCCAGGAGCTGGAAGCATAGATCTCCTGCTGCTCTGCACATAGCTCTCTGCCTCAGTTTCCCCATCTGCAGACTGAAGGGGGAGAGTGACCGGACCTCGCAAACATGGCTGTTCAGCAAATGCTAGTTCTTCTGGTAAAGTGGGGTAACCACAGGCAGTTAGGGGCCATGGGCCCCGTCCTTACACCTCACCGTTAGGATGCTCCAAAGAAAGCAAGTCTTGGGAGAAAATTCTGCTAGCCAGACAAAAACACTCACTGGCAAGTCTGCACGAAACAGCTGGTAAGCCTGGGAAAGTCCTGCTCCGTCCTCAGACACTTGGACACATGGCTTCCGTGAAAGGTCAAGGCAGAGGCAACAACACTCTGAAGGAGCAGCCTGTGTCCCAGCCCCTCCCACAACAATCTCAGGGCGTGGGGACCAGATTCCTACTCCGCACTGATGCAGAAGCAACGCTGACTGTCCAGCGCTGCTGCGAGCCAGCCGCAGACCTTCAACATCACTTCACCAGCGACAACTTATTCCAAACACCCCTCATGACAATTAATCAACCTTCTGGTGTAATTTTGATAACTATATTTGACATGCTTTGTTACCACCTCTGGACTGGACTCTTAAGGTACTCCAAATGCAACAGGGCCCTCCCCCGTACATTCAGTTATGCGAACCCATAAATATCACATTATTAATGCCTACGTATTTTAAAGGATATTATGCCCAGCAAACTAACAGGGAGGTGAACTGCTAAGTTCTCTTCCAAGGCAATGACATATAAAATGTTATATTACATATTATAATATATATTGTAATGTATAGTACATATATTTTTACTTTAATATTCCTTAAAGTCTGAGAAGCAAGACAGGAAGTCAGTTGTCTGACTTCACCAATACCTTCAGGTGCTGGAAACAGGTGGGACTTTCCCCAGGCTGCAGGGCCAAGTCTTCAAAGCTGAGACAGTCCCACTTCCTGCTGATGGTGATGCCCTCCTGTTCCCGTCCTCTCCGGTTATTGCTGGGGTCTCCTCAGGGTGGCTGGGACCATCTCCTGGGGCTGGTCCCCCTAGGCTAGAAGCAGACACCGTCCACACCTGCAGCCCCATCTGCCTTCCCTGAGCCTTCAAGGTAGACAGTGAGGTCTGCAGAGATAGCTGGAGGCGAGTGGTGAGGACGTCAGAAGGAAGACGAAACGGGACGCCCCTCCCAAGGTGGGAAACAACATAAACCTAGAGATGTGAGAAAGACCAGCCATGGCTGAGAGGGGTAAGGCGGTCCTGCTCTCCCTGAAGGACCATGAAGGAGCAGCAAATTGGTGGCTGAGAGCTCCTGGGCCTCACCTGGAGACACTAGGCTGGAAAAAATAAACAGGAGTAAAGAGGAGAGCAGCCAGCCGGGGCAGCGTGGGCCGTTTATGCAGACAGCGAGCCGGGGGAGGTGAGGGGCTGGCAGCACAGTGGAGGTCCCCACAGAGGGCAGGGGTTGCCCCAGGGAAAGCGGGCCAGGCCCCCGTGGGCAGCTATGCTGCTGACCACGGGGACTTCCAGAGAAACGGAAAGACTGCTTCCATGCTGGGGGAATTCAGTGCCTGGACACAGGTGTATGGAACAGGGAAACTGTCGTCCTAGGAAGCCCCTTTAAACCTCCTCCACAAATGCAGCTCACCCCAGGGAAGTGGGCCAGATCGCAGCCTGTTTACAGCCCCCCAAACCCCTTCATTTCCAGATCTGTTTCCACTGCCACTTTCCACCCCAGCCCAGTGCCATAGAGTGTCTTTACTCAGTCTCCTGACCTCACCCCAGTTCCCACTCTGGCCCGGTTTGTGGGCTTGGAGCGGAGGAGTCTGTGCTTCCACAAACCAAGCTAGAGGTCTCAGCAACCACTTGCTTAGAGACACGAAATGGCAAACTACTACTATCTGGCAAATCGAGGGATGGAGTGCTTTCTGGAGACAGGTGGCCTGGGCAAGAATGGCACCTCTAGCACTTAACATCTGAGTGATCCTGGGCAAGTTACCGAACCTCATTTTCCTATCTGTAAAATGTGGACAGTCACAGCTTCCACCTCGTACGTGGCTGTGAGGGCAACATGAAGGTGTATGCTGCCAGCATAGCACCTGGAGCCCAGGCGGTGCCGGCAAGGACAGCCGGCCTCTGAGCACACAGCCTCTCTGCTGCTCCTCAGCTCCACTTCATCCCAGATCCTGTCCTAAACCAACGTCCACGTGGAACAGTGATCACCTGAAATGTAACTAAACCTGCACTCTTCCATTGCAGACTCTTCCATCATATCTCATTATTAGCATAAAATCCAGCCTGAGGCTCCTCCCACCTCTCCCCTCACCCTGGGCTGCGGTCACTGTGGTCTCTAGTGCTGGGTGCCCTTGCACTGACTGTTCCCTCTGCCTGGAACACCCTATCCTGACCCTGAAAATCCAGTCCAGCTTAAATGCCACTTCCTGAAAGAAGCTTCTCTGATGGCCTCCATCCTTTTTAGCACTAATCCTCAATCCGTAATCACTTTACTGATTTACTGCTCATGGGCCAAGGGAAGGCAGCTTTGGGAAGCCAAGTGCTGGCCGAACGGATGAAGGATGCACCGTTATCCATGGGGCTCGGGTGCTTTGGAGATTAAGCTGGTTTGGTGGCCTGCCCGGATCTGACCACCTGACTACCACCAATCCAAATTCCAAGCCCTTCAGAAGGTAAGGCCTGGCCACCTCCACATAAACAAATGTTGCACAGGGAGCCCGGAGATCCAAGGTAAACATATTTATTCTCAATTCTGCCTCAGCCATCTCTAGTTTTGCAAGCATGAATAAATGGAATTAACAAGAATTCTCTCCCTAAATGTCTTTCATTAAAATCTGTCACGGAACACGTTTCCTGTTTTTCCTAAAGAGAGGGGGATTTGAAAGTGACCTAACAGGAGGCTTGACTGCAGAATACTGGCATTACTCATCCTGCTTCCGGGCTCCTCTCTCATTTGGCAGCACAGGCCGCAGGCAGCCATAAATAGCAGCCCCGCAGACCTGCCTTCCAGGGAGGGGATCTGCTCATGAGGAGGAGGGCCGCGAGGGGTTGGTGGGCACAGGGTCCCGGGCCATTTCTTGCACCGCAGGGCAGACCTGGGCAGAGGAGACCCCGCTTCATTTACAGACTCCCAACTCGGCGCATCCAAAAGCCAAATGGGCCCAGAAGAACCCTCAAGTTCCCCCAGCAAGCAGAAAGGGGCACAAAGAGCCGGGATTAAATGTTCTGTGGAGCACCCCCCTTTGTGAGGGGTACCCAGAGGGGGACCCCAATTCCCAGCCAGGAAGCTCCAGGGTAAAGGAGGGGATCTGTCCCCGGGAGTGGCTCCCTGCCTTCCAGGGCCACCTTCCGCCTGCTCCTCAGAGGGCCCTGATCCGCAGCCTCACAGGACGGTCTCTCGGATGACCCCGATGAGGCTGTGCGGCCTCTCAGCCTCCGCTCGCCGCGGCCTCCTCTCGGCTCTCGGCCTCCCCGCCGGGACAAAGGTGCTCAGGTCCCCGCAGCTCCGCAGGTGCAGCAGGCCAGGCCGTCTCCGCAAGGGCAGCACATGGGCCTGGGGCGGGCTGGGCTGCGTCGGGGCCATGATCTTCGGGAGAACAAACAGGGTTACAAGGGGTCACAACAGCTTCACCAGATGTGATCCTCACACCCACCTTCTCAGTTCATCAGGTAATGTTTAGCTTTCCCAAAGTGGAACCCACTTGGAATTCCAGAAAGACTCTTAACATATTCCCTCTTTGCTACAGTTTCTAAGAAATTCCCCCAATTTTCTATTGCTTCAGCTGTAGGCCTGCCACACTTATTTGTTTACTGCAATTTCCCGCTTTATAGTTAACATTGGTCTCGTCAGGTTTTTCCAGTTTCCCTGTGATCCAAGTCAGCAATTCTCACTAGGCCTGCACATCACTGGAGGGGAGGAGAGCTTGTTAGAAACGCAGGTTCCCTGCTCTCCCCACAGCAATGCTAACACGGGAGGGTGGACTGGGGCTTGGGCATCTGTGTTTTTAACAAGAACCCAGGTGATACTGATGCACTTGAAAATCTTATAACCACTGGTCTGGGATCATTACTAAGTAATAAGTTTATAAAATGTCAATGAAAACCAGTGACACTTTTAATCGATCTGATAAGTCTTCAGTAAAATGATAAACGACAGAAAAACTAGGCCAATTTATTTGGAAAAACTCTTAAAAGTGTTCATACTCAGATCTGTTTTGCAATGTAGCATATATATAACTGTAAATATATCATCTAATGGCAAAAATGAGAAATCTCTGATTCAAAAGGGATTGATAAGGGGAGAACTGTCGTGTTTTAATTTTTTAAAAATTCACATTCACGTCTGTATGAACTATATTGTTGTCAGCACCTTGGGAAAAACTCAAGTGCTTTATTACCAGCTAACATCACAGAACAATCATTTGGACGATTTTTTTGCTTAGTTTGTACCATTCTGAGATGTTAAGGTCATTATAAGGTTACTCCCCCCAAAGATGGGACATTAAGTTTTGCTAACACTCTATTATGATCTTTGTCTTTAAGGCTGTCTTGGTTTCCTGAGTAAGAAAATTCCAACATTCACAGACGTCTACTGTTGTTACATCGTAAGTTAGGACAGGAGGTTTTGATATTGGTAAAGTTAAAATGGATATAAAAACACATTCCAGTAATACTAGTGAAGGTGAAAATGTGCTAAAGCTGGGCAGAATCAGAAATAAAGGCTCCCTTCCCCTTGTCCCTCTGTCTTTCTTTTGCGCAGTGGTGCGGCATCATGCTGCCTCACCACCGGGATCCAGTTCTGGAAGCCCCAGCAGGTGGCCCAGGTTCCACTGCAGCAATCCCAGTCCCTGAATGTTCATCCAGCCTGCACACAAATCCCTAGCAGACATTTGTAGCGACTGCATCTGTTGAACTATAAGTGCTTATTCTTTTTCCCCAAAGCAAGTTTCCAGCAAAACTTTGCAGAAGGTCCAGACCAATAGCTCCACAGGTGCCCCAGCTCTTAACTCACCGGAACTCAGCGGCTCCAACTACTTGCTCCTGCTTATCATGGAAACTGGGGCTGACCAGAGGGAAGGAGGCAGGGAATGACATCTGGAGTAGACCAGGGACACGCGGTTGTTCGAGTCTCTTCCACACGGGCTATGCCCCGGAGCCTGACCCAGGACCACTGGCTGACCACTGTTTCCATAAACAAACCAGAGGGCCCATGGCTCGTGTACCTCTTCCCACGGGTAATCAGACTGCTCTCCCGCCCCCCAGGGTCCCCTGAGGGATGGGAGAGAATTTGGCTTCTGGCTTCTGTCAGAAGAGGCCAACAGGTGGGAAGGGGAACAGAAAGCAAAGTGAAAAGGGGATTCGTTCAATCTGCCTTAAAAACGTAGCTAGGATTTTATAGCTGGTAATGACCCTGAGAATCAGGCCAATTCAACTCAAGAAGTATCTGACGGGCACATCAGACTCACAAGCACAACCAAGCAACACCCGGGAGCCACTGGGCCCTGAGGTCTACAACCACCGCCCCACAGGCACAGAGCAATGGAGTAAAGGCCTAGAAAGCAGACGCTGCTTTAGAAGAGGTGGGTGAGGAAAGCGGCGACCCAACCCTGCTCTAGTCAGAGGGACGTTCCATTCGCTCAGAGATACAGGCGCAGAGACCGCCTAGTCCAGCCCTTCACTTTAAAGATGAGAAGCCTGACACCCAAGTGGAAAATTTACCTTTTCACCAGTGGCTTCTGGTTGGGGATTGCCTTTTACTTTTTAATCCATGGAAAGGAAAAGGTGTTTGTTCCCTTAAGTTCTATTGGCGTAGGTAATTTCGCCAAACATCTCATGGGAGTGTGAACAGCTCCCAGAATCTTGCCAATATTAAAATTCACATTTGTCCATCACCGTCAAAGGGCTGAAAAAAACACGTCAGATCAAGGGAAACTTTCATCTTAGGAAGTCGAATGTTGAGTGTATCCGCACTGCCCATAGCCTTTGCTTTCATCCCTGAGTTGCACCCTTTTTTCTTCCCAGGCAGGCTTCCTTATCCCGGAAAAATTTCTTTTCTCTTGGGCCGAGAAGGCTGTGGAAAAGTCACCATACCTGAGAAGAAAGTACACAGCCGTCCTCCTCTCCCTCCCCAGACCTCCTACGCCCATTACCCCGATGCAGTGACCATGACCTTTCTGTGCCTGGGATAGGAAAGCAGAGAAGCCGCTTCAGCGGCTATGGAAACGAGTTCTCCTACTCATGCCTGATATTAATAATAAAACTACCTGTTCTAGAAAACTGGCGCTCGTGATGGCCTCTTCCATGTGCTCCTCATCGGACTTCAAAACAGATTTAATGTTTTCTACAAGTTCGTGGATGTCCGGGGTCATCCTGCAGGACGACTGCTCCAGGAACCTCGCCACCAGCAGCTTGGTGTCCATGTAAGATTTGTAATCTATTAAAGACCTCGGTCGGCATCTCGAAGCTCTGGATCTAAACCCTCTCCTCAAGGTCACCGCAGTTGGATCCGGTCTCCCCTCCGTCTGAGTCGCGGCTTCACAGCTGAGCACGGGGGCGGCTGTGGACAGAGACAAGCAACACGCACCCATTGGCCAAGCCCTGTGAACACACGCCTGTACCAGAAACAGCAGAGATCATGAAACTCGGCGTGGAAAGCAAGTGACAAATGCCGACGGCCATGCACATCTTGCTTTTCCTCTTGCAGAAAGAAGAGGAAAAAAAACCCAACAACTATGACACAAGCTTATTCCCTGAAGGGTAATTTCATGGCCCCCAAATATTGTATTGTGCCACATAAACACAGCAATCCAGGTAAAGACAGATGACAGAGAAGAGCATCCAGAATGTTACAGAGCAATGGTCTCATGAGGTGATGACCAGCATATCGGGGTGGGGGAGCAGGCAGAAAACTTTGGTTGACCGATGGAAGAATGTTCCAAGGCAGGGAGGATGAAGAAGCCACTTAAAGAGAGAGACTGAGGAGAGACGAGACTTGTGGGATGAATGGAATGCTCTGCTCACGTGGACGGTACCTTTGTCCTAAACATCCTCAGGGGCACTGTACTGACTTAGAGTTTTGACGCTCGCACCGTGGCAGGGTGGTGGCAGGGTGGTGGCGGGGAGGTAGCGCTACGGCTGACTAGAAAGAGAAGCCGAGTGCAGAAAAAGTACGCGTCATCCTGGAAGTCAGCCGCGGGCCTGGGAAATCCAATGCAGGCTCTAATTTCACAACTACCTACTTCGGCAAGGGTATAAGGGCGGGCAGAATATTACTGCCCTGGCAGGAGGGTGAAGGGAAATCAGGCCTGGTCTCCATGTGTTCATAAGGCAGCCAGCAGCCTTCAGTGTACACGACACTGGAGATTTCAGTCTGCAAGGGTCTGAGAAGCAGGAATCTAGATATTCAAGGAGGGAGGCATGGGGTGGGAACACAAGGGCAGGAAGGGGAAAGGTGGGCGTGAGAAGCTCTAAGCAGAGGCTGGCAGCCGTCTTCCTAGGCTGCCACGTGCAAGTCACAGAGAACCGGGGTCTCCCAGGAACCCTTGCTACAGACTCTCAGGTGTGAGGACAGAGTCAAGGGCCACACTCAGTCACTCGAAGGCAACTGGTCCCTTTCCCAGTAGAGGGCTCCAACAGGGAGGCACGTGTCATCCTTGCCCCTGCAGAACTGCAGAAGGGGAGCAGGTTCTGGAAAGATCTCGCTAAGCTGTGCAGACAGCTAAGTTCCCACTGAAGCCGCAGGTGGCCGTCTCGCGTCCTCAGCATGCCAGGTGGGGCAGAGGACCCCGCAGTGAAGACGGTCCAGGGAGCTGAGGGGCCAGGCTGCCAGCCTGCTCGGGAGCAGAGGGCGGCGGGACTCCTCCCTGCTCAGAAGCCGCTGGAGAGACAAGAGGATTGTTCTCTCTGGCTCCCACACGGTCAGTCCAGAGCTGCGGCAAACAACACACGCTGTCAGAGGGACAGAACCGAACTAGGGGGTGCTGTGGGGCCGGGGACAGAGCAGGGCTAGAGAGTCTGCAAAGCCGTATTGCACAGAGCTTGACAAGAGCATGGGCCACTGGTTAGAAAAGGTCACTGAAAGAAGCCTGTGCTGGTGGGATTACAGAAGATTTCCATTTTCTCCCTTTATTTCCTTTATTTTTTATAATTTTCTATGGTGAAGAGGTATTTGGAGATGTTCAGATAGTCATACTCAGAAAGAAGATTCAGTGTTATTTTAAGTTTAACACAATTTTAAATTAAAAAAATTTTAATTATTAAAATTTAGAAGTATTCAAATAACATCTATACACAAACTCAAAACAGGAAGGGAGAGGGAGCATTAGACTTTCACTGTATCTGAAGTGCTTAAAACAAGGTCAGATTTAAATAATTCAAATCTGCTCATACACAGCAAAAAGATAGCTAATATTAAATTATAGAAGGGGTAAAAACAAATACACCCCTGTGACCTTTTCCTGGAGAACGTTCATTCCCACAGGACAGTGAGAATCTAGGAACTGGATCTACGTTTGCACGACTTTCTTCATGTGGTCCCCAGCACAGTATCACGTGCAACCAAATGCTTTTGATGATAGTGACTTGACAAGAAAAAATCCTACCAGCTTTAAAAGACGTGGTAGATGTCTGTCCCTAACGTGCATGCAAAATACCTTACGTTCCCAAGACCTCTTAACCCCCTCAAACTCTCTCTTGAACCGCAGGGCCTTGGGTGGCTAGAGCCACTTGGCACCTTTCGGCAAATGAGCACAGGCCCTGCAAAGAGCCTGGGGACGGACATCACCTCTCTCTGCTGACTGATGGAGCACAGGGTCACTCCTGGATCTCGTCCTCAGGGGCTGAAGGGCTCCCCGGCTCCTCGCCAGGCATGTCTGGTTTGAGTTGGGAGTTGAGAGGCATGCTCTTTCTTCTCCAGGTGTGTTAGGAATGTCCCCACCTGATTTTTTTTTTTTGGAAGAAGAGAAACATAAATTATTTCACCAGTTGGCGCCTTCAAAATGTTGGGCAGGAAATACCCGTGAGCCCAAACGTGCCAGGACAAGGGTAACACAGTTAATAGCACTTGCTTGGGCTGCGGGCCCAGCTAAGTTTTAATTTCCCAGCACTGTGGGAAATGCTGCCTCCCCAAACGGCCCCTCCACACCTAGAACAAACAAACACAACGCTCTAAATCCAAGAGCAGAGAAAGAAGCCGTGCCAAAATGCCTACAGATGCTTAGACTCTTCTTCAGTGAAGCATCCTGGTGCAGCACCGGGAAGCTCCTAGCCATGTTATGTGTCTGACAGTCAGGATGAGCTTGACTCATCCTGGAAGGTAATAATACCAGAACTGGTGAGGGGCTGCTCTGCGGGCTGCAGGGCTGATGCTGGCAGAGGCGGTAACCACGGGCCAGGCTGTGAAACTCCTGGAAAGCCAAGTTAAAGAGCCCACGGCCAATAATGAATCAGTCAAACCACTCTGGAGTTGGATGACTGCTGCTCGGGAAAATAAAATCCTATCTCTTGTGGGCCTTAGGTGTGGTTTGGGAAACTATTTTGAGAAATGGAAGAATTACAAACACATTTAGGAAACAGAACCCTGCTGCATAATTCTACTTAAGATGGAAGGTGCACAGGACAGAACAGAAACCCATTTCCTATGGTGCTGTTGAAAAACTACCTCTGTCTGAAATAGATAAAGGTTGATCCATTATATATCACCATTTGCAATTTTGTCCCGTGGACAATCTCTGGACCATTTAAAACCTCTCCGAAGAGAGAAAGCGGTAATGCTGTTCCCTTAAGTTACAAGGAGAAATGTAAATTGACTCTACTATTTAATACAGGATTGGAAATCAGCGTTCAGTACATGTGAAGGCAGAATGACCTAGGTCCTAGGTTATAAATGGGCAAATCACTCTGCAAAGGATGAAACCATTTTTGTCCCTTTAAAAGAGCTCATCTTATTTTAACAGAAGAAAAAAAAAATCTTGCATCAGAAAACACAGGAATGCCAAATTAAACTCTGTTATCCATTTCTGAAAACAGCCTGGTTATTCATAAGAGATTTTAAGGATATCTTCATTTCTGTTCACACAGTATCTCCTATTTGTAAGCCCTAAAAGTTGATAGCACGGTATCATACAGATCATTATTTTATCCGTTTTAATCTACTGAGTCATGAGTTTGGGCAGCAATGATGTATTTATTACCCTGAGTCACTGGTATGCAGATCGGTTCCAATGGGCTGGTGGCAGCTTCTGGCCCATCTGGCATTTGGAATGGAGATCCCTGCATCACAGGGGAAAGAGGGTTATCTGCTGATACTCAACTCAACCATCACCTGGACTGGAGTGAACTTAAAAAGATCTGCAGGACATGGTCCCTTCCCAAGCCCGGCTGCTTTTCCCACTTGCCATCAACGTAGCAGAGAGAAACTCTGTGGACAGTACCTGCTGCTGGTCTGTCTGGCTCACCACAGCTTCATAGGGAGGTGGGGGGTCCAGAGGACAAAACACTTCCACACCTTTGATCCGTGCCCCATAGATGTGCGGCAATGGAATAACATCAGGACCAACCATCCTAGGAAGAGCATCTTGGCATCAGGAGGCACGTTTTGGCCATCTGACAGTAGCAGCTCCTGCATACTGGCCTTTGCCTCTAGAGGGTTATCCACTGACAACAGGGAAAATCCCTCACCCCCCACACACAGTCTCTCGGTCCAGGAGTAGCAGAGTAACCTAAACTGCTCAGTGATGGAATGCCTGGAGTTCTTAGGCAAGTGATAGCATAGAAAATGCAATACCATCATTCCTTTTAAATCCACCAGACAAAAAGCAAACAATAATCCAGAAGAGACAGAAAGCGAATTAGTGGTTGCCCAGGAGCTTGGGGAAAGCGAGGAATGGGGAGTGACTGCTTTAGTGGATATGGGGTCTCCCTGGAGGTGATGAAAATGCTTTAGAACTAGACGGAGGTGAGGTTGCACCATATTGTCAATGTACTAAATGCCACTGAATTGTACACTTTCAAATGGTTAACTTCATGTTATGTGAATTTTACCTCAATTAAAAAAAAAACTAAAGACAGGGAAACTCAAATATTTCTTACAGTACACGACAAAAGTTTCTCGCCGAGGTTTCCCTAATGTCTGATTCATGGCAGAAACTCACTATTTGTTGAATAAATATTTGAAACAATAAGTATGTTTTTCAAAAAGAAGTGAATAACGTCACAGCTCAGAGCCAGCACGGCACGCAGCAGGAGGCGTCCCGGAGCGCCTCATCCTAAGGGTGGCGGTTCTAGCCAACACTGGCGGAGCCCCGGCCCCGTGCCAGGCACTGCGGTTCTGTCCTGGGGGCGAGGGGGCTTTAACAGCAAAAAATTAAACCAAAAAACCCACAAGATTTTCTGCCAGTGTTCACAGAAAATTATACACAAATTATCAAGATAATAAAGAACCTAAATTTTAAAATAACTTAAAAATACACGAAAGTTTGTACCTTATGATGAAATTTCCGGTTATAAAATATACGTAAATAAGTCCTGGGAAAGTAACTGCACAGCGAGGCAACCACAGTCAGTAATACCGTATGGTGTACCTGAAAGCTGCTAAGAGAGCCGATCTTAAACGTTCTCATCACAAGGAGAACAAAGCTTGTAACTGTATGTAGTGATGGATGTTAACTAGACTTACTACGGTTAACATTTCACATCACATCCAAGTACTGAGTCATTATTTGTCCACCCGAAACCATTATCATTTTATACGTCAATTATATCATAATTTTAAAAAATACACAGAAGACCAAAAAAACCCTGTACTCAGGCAATGGAATATTGGAGAATGAAAACGGGAGACAATAGGAAAAGTTTAATGTTTGCTCTTGAAATGCAAAAATGAACATAAACTAAAGGAGACTGGAAAGACAGGCTCCGGGGCCAGCTGCCTGCAGGGGACTGCTGTTTTGTTTTGTTTTGGGAAGGTGCTCTCTGGATTTATGGTTGTTTCATTTATGCCCATTCACAAAAATGCAAGCGGTGGAAGAAAACAGTTGAGAAAGATGTGATAGTCTTTCTTCCTAAAAATAAAACTGGAATTCTGGGATTTAGAAGAATGAGACTTCTGCAGCCTGAATTGAAAAAATGAGACAGCACTCCCTTTATTTTCTGTGTCTCTGTTTAGAAGGAAGACTCTCATATCTACATGACCTGAGAGGGAAGAAGTCACGGGTTGACACCCAAGGCAGGGATGCGGCTGGGCTCAGCGCATAACACGGAGCGCATGTGAGGAGAGGCACCTGTGGGAACTGTCCCTCCCTGGGGAGGGGTCCTGGTACAGTCATCAAGAAAGGGGTATTCTCCCCTTAGAGAGGGACTTGCTCACGGGTTTCACATCAACTCTCTATTCCAGCCAAAGCCATTTTAAGAGCTACAGATACCGAGTGACTTCAGGAATCCAGACTCTTCCTGGACCTGACTGAAGGCTCCTTCCTAACCAATGAACAAGGTGACTGGTTTTAATCAATGAGACCTATGGACTCCTCCTGTCCTCTCCAGAGGGCTAGTCATCAATCCTTGATTAGCCTAACCCGTGAGCATCTTTCCAGCACTCACAAACCCCTGACTATCCCCCCTCAGCCAAGTCCCCACGCATTTCTTCACTGTGGTGTCCTTGCCTGGAAAATTCACCCCAGCTTTGTTAACTCTAGTGCCCTTGGTTTCATAGTCCTAGCCTGGTGGCTGCCTGTGTGTTCCTAGAGACAAGAGGGCTTGCTTAGGACCAAGAAGTCAGAGGAGCAGGCTCCATTTTAGATTCTGAATTACTCCAGCATCTCTTCAAGGAGGAAAACTGGGTGGAAGCGGGGCACATTTTATCTAAACTGGCTGCAAAACAAACGGCTTGTCTGGTGGTTATTACAACGAGCAGCACAGTCTCAACTGAGACGGAAGATGCTGCTAGAGCCGAGGCAGAAGACAAGCGCCTTTCCTACGAAGCAGGTTTCCCTTATCTTACCTCTTCTGGGTAAATCAGGATCCATGGAGGGAGATAGGTCTGCTCTCTCCTGGTAGGTTTTGTTCCTGATCCCTTGCAGTGTTCAACCCCAGCTACAGAGCAGAATCATCACCCAGGAGGGTTCCCGAACTGGGCATGGCCCAGGCCTCCCCTCTAGAAATGCTGCACTAATTGCCTGTGGTGCGGCCCAGGTGACTCCGGGGCACGGCCAGGAACGAGACCACTGCTAAAGGAAATGGATTATGGTGGCTGAAATGAAAACCCTGCTATATCTGGGAAAGGTGACCAGACCTTTATAAGAATGAGTGTCAGTTAGAAAACTGTTGCCTGGTAAGTTCAGTGTAAGGTTAAAGGCTAAATGTTTATTAAGAGTAAGACACACGCCAAGAACACCATGCAACTAACAATGGTGGAGCATGGTCTAAGCTTTCATTTTTAGCAAGATTTTTTGCCCATTGTCTCTTGACAAGCCTCTCAGCAGCCACATGTCAATGCAGGTGAATGAGGAAACCAAGGCTCAGAGATGGTAAGAAATCCACCCAGGGTGACCCCCTTTTTTGTGTGTGTGGAGGTACTGGGAATTGAACGCACTCTACCACTGAGCTATACCCACCCACCTCCACTCCAGGGTGGACCTTTTAAGAGCCCAGAGCCTGGGCTTTTTCAAATTCATCCCAAAGCCTCCAGGAAACCTTCAATGGTTCATGCTTATGAACTCTGAAGATGAACAGGAAACCCAAACAGATCGTGCAAAGTAGGTTCTGCTTGGATGCTACAAATAGGTGCTGGATCTGAGGCTGCTACAGCAACTCATATGCTTGACCAAAGAATGGCCCTCCTCTGGGTGCCAGGGAAACTGCGCCCTTCCACGGGGCACGTGTTGGTAGGGTTGCAGGAAGGCAGAGTGAGGCGGGCGCCCCAGCACAGTCGAACCCTAGCATAGCCCATCTCCACCTGAGTTTGGGTTTTGAAGTTCAGTGGGAAAGGAAATGGGCAGACTTCATTGTCTTCACCTTTAGAGAATGCCCATGTCAACCTGGCTCCCATGCCCTCATCTCCAGTCTTCCACAGCAGGTAGCATCCCACTGTACAACCAGATCCACATTCACAAAACAGGCTGGAGACTCTCCTTCCTGACTCCTGGCTCAAGCCAATGTCTGAGACTGGGGCATTCCCTGGAGTAGTGGAGATGGGTACACAGTACCTACAAATCGATTCCCAAAGTAGATCACCATCTTTGGACAGAAGCCTTCACTGCACTCAGCCTCCTGTTGATGACAGAAACTTGAGAAGTCCTCTCCCAAGGAGATACCAATGCACGAAATAGATGTATTTATAGAAGTCAAATAAATAAACCTCTTCTGAGAGGTCATAATACCTTACAGGAAACAGGGAGCCTCTATTGCATGAAAACTCTTCACATAACTGGTTGTGGAAATATTAATGAAAACATCTGTTCATATTCTTGCCTGCCTGCTTATAAGAAAGAAAATTACCATGAAGTTGATTTATACTGAGAATTTAGCAACGCTGGTCAAGTTTTTTAAAAACTATGATAGAGTTTGTATCTAAAGGTGAATAAATTTAGCCATTTTAAGAAAAAGTGGGCAAGAGGAGCGGAAAGATAGGGGTATGGGATTAAGAGATATAAACTACTACATCGAAACCCAGACGAGCAACAGAGCCATTGTTTTGTAGTAACTTTAAATGGAGTATAAGCTATAAAAATACTGACTCACTATGTTGTACCCCTGAAACTAATATAATATTGTAAATCAATTATACTTTGATGAAAAAAATATACACAAAAGGTTAAAAAAAAAAAAGTGGGCTGCACTGGGATACTGGCAGAATTTCAGAAGACGAGGGTAGTCGCCCACTGGAGCTATGAGCTGGGGCTCCAGGTATATATTTTAGGCTGAGCATTCTTCTTCTCTCACGGGGGCTCTGCTCTGCCCCCCCCCCCACTCCTTCTGGAATTTCTGTTGGGTAAAAACCCTTGATGAGAAGCTTGTCCACCTTCTCCCAACTTGGATTTGGCCAGGGCCTGGCTCAAGACTCAGGGACAAATCCAGGGATGCACCCAGATCCTCAAAGCCCCACACTGAGAAGCATGACTTTGGAGGCACAGAGAAGAGGAAGGCAAGAGAGAATGGGGGAGTCCCACAGGACAGCAGGACTTCTACACCCACCCGAGTCACTTTCCCTTTCTGCCACTGTGGGAAATTAAATCTGTCTGTTGCCTCCTCTTAGGTCAACCAAGTGCTCACCCACAACCTCAGAGAGCCAAGGAATCCTTCCTGAAGAGGGCATTTCTCTTCCCAGCCATGAAGTAACAGGCATTTTACTGTCCTCCAATATGCCCTCTGCAGGCAGCCTGAGACTTGGCTAAGGTTTTAGCAGAAGTGTCCTGCGGTACACAGAGAACATGCACTTTGTTGCCATGACACTCTGACCTCTATAATTCTTGGGTCCTTTCCTGAAAGACTAGAGAAGCTATCCTGGCCCCTGAAGCTTTGAAATTCCAGTACATGAGTCCCTGTACAACAGGGAGGGCGAGCTGTCCCTCAGACCAGCTGTCCAGCCACTGATGCCCCCTCCGGCATGGTGGTCATCTCCACCTCCGCCAAGGTGGGTAGGCGGCGGAGGGCCCGGAGTGGGGCTTAGGGACAAGTCGGGAAGATATCTTTTAGGGAAGATATCAGGAAGATATTTATAGGGAAGATAACCCATTGACAAGAACATTAAGAGTGTCTGGGTGGGAGCTCCCACTGGAGACCTGTTTCAAAGTCACATGTGGCTGCCCTGAGCATTAGAAAATGCATTTCCCAAAACCCGAAACTGGGCACCAAATTTGTTTGACAACTCTCCACATGTACATCAGGGATTAAAAAGGAGAAGTTCCCGGCCCTCTTGACAGCAAATGAAAGACACTATTCTTTCTTGTAGAATTCAGGGATTTTCTTTTGGAAGCTTAAATATAGATTTGCTTCTCCTTTAAACTGAGCTCAGTTTCACCTGGTCCAGGAAGCCAACCCTAACCAGCTGGCGCTTCCTGCCCACTCACCGTTCTAGGTTAGGCAGTCCTCCTCCGTGCCCTCACAACCTCCCTTTTGAGTACTACTGGGACTCTTCCAATACTCATTTTTAATAATTTAGATTGTGAGCTCCTTGATAGCAGAAGGAAGTGGGTATTTTGAATTTCAATAACCCTGCATAGTGACTAATAAGCAGCAGAAGATGTATTAAATGTTTGTTGAATAAATAAATGAAGTCATTCTTTAGAAAGGTACAACTCTAGGAGTGGCTTAAAACCGGACGAATGCATGAGGCATTTCATTCTACAAATAATAATTTCTGAGATTAAGAAACAGAAGATTAAGTTCTGAACTAGAATTTGAAAAGGAAAATAACCCTAGTGTCTAATTTTTTTTTCTAGACCAAGGAGATGTAATTAATAATTAATCTTTTTTTAATGGCTGGGAAGAATTGCATGATTTGAAGACCTGCTGATGGTGTTACAATGAATATCGATTTGGCCCAACTGAGAGCGTTTCCAGGGCAACAGCGGTTCTCAGTCACGTCAAATTACAGCAGTTCTCTCTCTGGGTGTCAGTTTTCCTAGGAAGCTCATTGGAGTTGAAAAACTATATCCTTAGGTCAAGGTTTGACTTTTCTTTGGTTTCTTGCAATTTGTCAAACAAAAAAGAGAGAAAGAGAAAATAGAAAATCCTGCAAATAACACAATGTCTAGATTTTGTAGAGAAGTCAGAGCTCGTGCCGTGAGCTCTGAAGACCCCGCAGTCTTCAAAACGGAGAGCACCCCAAAGAGGAAGGCGGGGGGCACTTGAGGGCGGTACCTGCGGTTCATCCGCGGCGTGCACGAGTAAAACGTGGCGAAATAGGAAGGGGGAGGCACTGGCGGCACAAAGTCATCGGGGTCTGGGATGCGTCTGTGTTCCTCCACTTCTTCTGCAGAAATCTGGGATTCGTCCTAATCAGACAGCATTCTGGTTAGTCAACAGCCTTCGCTACAAAGGCTCGGGGAGAAAAGCAACGGGTTACACAAGAAGTTCCGCGGCCAGGTGCGGCGGAGACGCATTTGCACGGCCACCTCGCGTGGACTTACGTTGCAGGATCTTCTGGCTGCGAAGATCTGGAGGTAGCGAAGGGCGGCGGCCACCAAGCAGACGGTGGTCGTCAGAGCGTTCAAGGCACACAGGGCGAACAGGACTTTCTGGAACCAGGAAACAATGACGCCCCTGAGTACCTCAAAGCTGATGATCAGAATGCAACATAAAGACTTTTAAAAATGGTACTACTACTGTCCCAGTAGGACAATTCTCCTGAGAAAATGCACGTAAAGGACTTAGATGATGCTTGGCTCGTGCTAGGTGTCACACAAGTGCTGGTTATTACTCAGACTCTCACGCAATACTGTGTACGTCTTAACTTTATAAAAAGTTAGCCTAGAAGCTTCCTGTCCCAGACAGACCTGGTATTACCAGATTTCCTTTTGCAAGCATCAGAATCCTGTCTGGAAATGTTCCTTCCAAAAGTGCAGTGAGTTTCTCTTCTGAAGTTGGTGTCCCCAGTGATAGAGATTTCTAACCTTCCCCCACCACCCACTAAAACAGCCTCCCACCAGGACAGCTCGCTGCTTAATTTGTGGCCACTGATTCTGTTTCGCGAGCAGTTGGCAGAGCTGCCCCCAGCACCAAACCGGGGCAACACAGGCAGGCAGGCGGCCCAAGTGCAAACAGGGCTGCTCTCCTCTAAACACGTCTCAAAATAGCAAAGCCAGTCCCAAAAGTTTCTGTTGCCAAAGTCCTGGCTCCTTAGCGGGGCTTTCCCCAAGCAAAGTCTTGGCTCAAAAAGTTTGGGGGTGATTCAGCTGCCAAAACTCCAGAAGCCGAAGAAAGAAGACCATTTTCACATCCTCCGTGAGCCGAAGAGCTGCAGCTTCTCCCTCTCTGCTCAGAGATTCCTCCTCCCCACAAAAAATAAACCCAAAACAAAGACCTAAAGAAAGCCATCGGTGGAGGACCATCCAAAAGCTAATATCCCAGGGTTCACCAACTGACCGTGTCATTCACTGGGCTCACAGACCTTAAGTCAGGACACAGTTTTTATCCAATTCCTAAATGAAGGTTAATTCTGTATTTCTCTTCAGCTGGTATCATTTGTTTTTCATCTCTTTTGCTTATTATAGTTGCAGCCTGTTCAAGAAGAGGTAATGTCTTGAACTTCCCTTGTATCTTCTGGCCAACACATCACCTTTGTCTGTGTGTCTTAGGACAGCAGCACTCAATAGCCCAGAGGACTCATTTAAGCCAACAAAGGAGCATCAGAGCAGTGACAGATGGGCGTGCACTTTAAAGGTTCTGCTAAAACTATACCTCGTATAAGTGTAGCTACATAATGAGTGTGTGTGTATATGTGTGCCTGTATATTTATATACATAAAAATATACATGTGTATATATTTAGGCCCCTTACATTTTTCACTAGCTTATAGTTTTGAACACAGAGAGCCATCCATCCATAACTTAAGAGACACAAAAATCGGCAGCTCCTTCTGCTCTCAATTCTGCCTCTAGGTTCCTGATGAGGGGTTGCTCACATCTGCTCCAAGCAGCACTATTTGAAAGAGGTACCAGAGGAGGAATATTTCAAGTAGCTCTGCCTTCTTTGGGGTTTCTGTGGTGCATTTGCTGGTGAGGGAAGGAATCCAGTTGAGATACCTTAAGTAGAAGGTGAACAGCACTACAAGGCTGAACCGGGAAGAGTTTCAATGCATTTTCTTTGTCTGTGCATTTGGCTGGTTGAAATTCTTCACAACAGAAGCAAATCTTGCCTTCACCTAAGTCCACCTTAAGGGGGAAAAGGCAGAACAATAATTTAATTATTAAGTTAAAATAAACAGTCCACACCGCAGAGCACCAATCCTACAGAATGAGATATGGCAGGGTTCAGTGTCAAGCAGTGTCTGCATCAGTCAGGACAGGTAACAGCCAGCCCCAACATTTCAGTGGCTTAACCAACCAATGTTACTTCCTCACTGTGCCACATACCCACTGCAGGTCAGCAGAGGGCTCTGCTCATCATGTTCCCTTAGGGACCGAGGTCGATGAAGCATTGTTATCTCAGGATTGATGATCCCTATGCTAGTGAGATGGAGAGCATATGATGAATTGCACATTGGCACTTAACGCAGGGCTGCCAGATAAAAGGCAGGATGCTCAGTTAAATTTGAATTAACATAAACAACAGATCATTCCTTAGCACCATTATATCCCAAACATGGCATGAGACATGTTCATAGTAAAAATCTATTAGCTGTTTATTTGAAATTCAAATTTAACTGGCTATCCTGGGTTTTCACTTGCTAAATCTGGTTACCCTAGCTTCAGTCTTCCTCTCGGACGTGACACTCATCACATGAGCTCAATTTTCTTTCCAAAGCAAATACTACGGTTCTAGCTAACTCCAAGAAGGCAAGGAGGTTCAGTCTACCATGTGCCGTAAGAACCACAAGGACTCTTTGGTGAACAGTAGCCCTAAATCATGTAGGCTTAATGAGATCTTAGTTCACATCTTCAATGTTTGCATAGATTTTAGTAGAAATTTTCTTTTCTTTTTTTTTGAAGTGATAACATCACTGATGAGTAATCTTATATATTTTTAGTGAGATGCTTTGCAAACTTTGGGTCACTTTTCCAAGTTTCCATTGAATCAGCTTGTAAATATATGTAATACCTGATTTTGGCTAATAAGACCCATAATTTGGTATAGTTCTTCTTGTTTGTTTGTATATATTTTTTAATTGAAGTATAGTCAGTTTACAATGTTGTATCAATTTCTGGTGTACAGCACAATGCTTCCATCATACATGAACATACATATATTTGTTTTCATATTCTTTTCCATTATGGGTTACTACAAGATATTGAATATAGTTCCCTCCATACAGTATAAACTTGTTGTTTATCTATTTTATATATATTAGTTAATATCTGAAAATCTTGAACTCCCAATTTATCCCTTCCCACCCTGTTCCTCTCTGGTAACCATGTTTGTTTTCTATGTCTCTGAGTCTGTTTCTATTTTGTAAATAAGTTCGTTTGTCCTTTTTTTTTTTTTTAAGATTCCACATATAAATGATATCATATGGTATTTTTCTTTCTCTTTCTGACTTACTTCACCTAGAATGACATTCTCCAGGTCCATCCATGTTGATGCAAATGGCATTATTTTATCATTTTTTATTGCTGAGTAGTATTCCATTGTATAAATATACCACAGCTTCTTTATCCAGTCATCTGTTGATGGACACTTAGGTTATGTCTTGGCTATTGTAAATAGTGCTGCTATGAACACTGGGGTGCATGCATTTTTTTGAATTAAGGTTCCCTCTGGATATACACCCAGGAGTGGGATTGCTGGATCACATGGTAAGTCTCTTTTCAGTCTTCTGAGGAATCTCCAGACTGTTTTCCATAACGGCTGCACCAAACTACATTCCCACCAACATTGTAGGAGGGTCCCCTTTTCTCCACAGCCTCTCCAGCATTTATCATTTGTGGACTTTTGAATGAGGGCCATTCTGACTGGTGTGAGGTGATACCTCATTGTAGTTTTCATTTGCATTTCTCTGATAATTAGCAATATGGGGCATCTTTTCATGTGTCTACTGGCCATTTGTATAAGACCCATAATTTGGGAGTAGAGGTGCATTCTTACTTGCTCTGCTGCTTGAGCTGTTGAAGTTGGCTTCTCTATTTTGGTTAAAAGTAAAGGCCACACCTCTTTCATACCTGTTAAATTAAAAACCAGCTTTGACTTCACTAGCTGCAAAATTCTTCAGGAATCTTTAAGAATGACTGAACATCTACAATATTTTAGTTACTTAACAGAAAAAAAAGAGACTTTATTCTTATTGAATTAAGATTCTTACCCTTTAGTCATAGTGATAAATTTCATGGTATTTTTCCAAATTAGGAGAAGACTTAGTTCCTTCTAATACAAGGTAACTAGGAAGCCGAGGGGGAAAATTCGTACCACTGAATTATACATTTTCTGGTTTGGTTTTCCTTTTCTTTTGAGATGAAATTTACATACACAAATCACAAGCATACCATTAGAGGAATTTTGAGCTATGTGTATATCTATGTACCTCAGACTCGTATCAACAGACAGAACATACCATCACCGGAGTAAATTCCTTCATGCCTCCTCCCCATCCATCCCTGCCCACACACCCACAAAGGCAACTACTGTGCGGATAGATTTCCCACATAGATTAGCTTTGCCTCTTCCAGAACTCCATGGATCCCAGAACATTTTTCATTCCTTCTCCTTAAACCATACTGAAAGGGACTCTTTACTATCTTAAACACTGATGCCCAGATTTTGATATAAATTCTGCCTCTGATACAAAGAATTACAACAACAGTTACCTCAATGGACCCCATAACCTATCAGTTCCCTCCCGCGGGGTTTCTGTCTTGTGTTGGTTTGCCTTGGAGATTGTTAGCTCAGCAATGTCCCCATACGTAGATCCATAACCCCACACACACAGACACAAGGCTATTTGTGTTCGAATCTCACATTTTCAATGTCTCACATTTCTAGGGTCCGTACTAGATTCTCTCCTTCTAAAGGAAAACCACTATGCCCATTCAGACAGGAGTTCCCCAGGCAGGGTCCAGGCAGGTGAGAAATTTTCTTTCCTCTCAGGGATCACTGGCTTTGTCTTGGCCCCTCTTGCATAATTAATAATAGTCCTTACACTGGGCTAAGTTCAGAAGGTGAATATTACTCCCAATGGGCTTGCCCCTTCAAAGGCTCCAGCTGAGAACTTCCTGTTCTAATACTAAGAAGCATTATTTAGTAGTAACAAAGAAGTGGCTAACAGAGATCATTCATTCTTCTCATGTCTCCATTCTGTTCACGTATACCAGGCCGCTTCTCCCTAAACAGGAAAGAAGCTCGCTTTTTCCAATGTGACGCAGTGCAATTTCTTTTTCTCCTACTTGTGTAAGCGTCAAGATCCTACCTGAGGATTTTACCTCCCTCAGGTAAGACTAGGTGTCATCTTACAAAGTGCTCCCTTCCCACATGAGTCCATTCTTGATCCAAGGCATTCAGTTGAGAGAGAAATCAGTCCTTTGCGGCTGCACACACATGGCTGCAGTATTCACATGACACCAGGCATCCACGTACACAGAGGCCTCAGCTACCTGGAACTGCTGGGGTGAGCCAGTCAGGATGGCAAAGTTTTCCAGGTAAGTGAGGGTTAATCCCTTTAAACAAGGGATCCTATCTGAAAGTTAATCATTATGCAAATAATACTGAATATCAATCACTGTGCCCGCTGATACAGGGAGGCCCTGAGGCTCCAGACAAAATGATTCAAGGAACTGAGCGTTCTGCATTCCTTCTTCTTCCTATTCTTGATCCTTCACCCATCTTCTTAATCCTAACTCTGCCCAGTATTTCTGAAAACGTATTCTAATTTCTCTTCAATCTCTTTAGCCATCTGCAAACAAAGCTGTTCAAATTTCCCCAATCTTAAATGGAAAACACCTATCCTTCACCTTGATACTATTACCTGAAACTGTCAGACCCTCTCCTTCCTCCCATCAGCCACCAACGCTGTGGCTCTCCACCCTAGCTGCACATTAGACTCTTCCAGGAAGCTTTCCCAACATATGACGATGCCATCTTTAGTAATTAGGGAACCAAAAATTAAAGTAAGAATGAGATCTCGATTTAGCCCCATCAGACTGGCAAAAAATTAAAAAGAATAACACTTACTGGTGGCAGAGAGTTACTGGTAGAAATGCGAGTTAAAGCCCTTTAACAAAGGATCTGTCCATACATTTGAAATTAAATTTACTTATTCCCCAACCACTTTGGAAAACCATTTAGCAGTTTCTTATAAAGTTAAACATACTTTTACCATAGTGATGCTTATCTATGTATTTACTTAAGAGAAATAAAAACAGGTCCACACACACACACAAAAACTACATAAAAATGTTCACAACAGCTTTGTTCATAATACTCCCAAGCTGAAAAGAACCCAAATGTCCATCAACAGAAGAACTGATCAAACAAACTGTAGCATTTTTATGCAATGAAATACTGCCCTGGTTTAAAAAAAAGAAGAAGAAGAAGAGCAAACAACTGATATGACCCTAAAACATGGGTGGATTTTAAAATATCATGCTGAGCTAAATCAGTCAGACACAAAAAGATATATACCATATGGTTCCACCTGTATGAAATTCAAGAACAGGCAAACTAATCTACAGTGAAAAAAAACTGGAACCGTGGTTGCCTCTGAGAGAGTAGACCAGCCTGAAAGGAGACAGCAAAGAACTTTCTAGAGTGATGAAAATGTTCTAGATCTTGTTTGGGTGTATACATGAGAGTGTCATGATGAACGTACACATGGTCAAAACTCAATGAACTGCACACTCGAGATATGGGCATTCAATTGTTTGTATATTTTATCTCAGTTTTTAAAAAAATGGATAGAATCATCAGATGGTTGAATGTGTAATAAAAAGAAAGAGACATACAGAAGAACAATCCCTGTCCTGGGAGCCTGCCCCGCTTGGATCACAGCCCCCATGGGGATGGATATGCAGAATGGTATTCATAGCAGCATTGCTTCCATTGGCCAAAACCCAAACCACAATAGACACAAGAAAACAGAGAACTGACCTGTTCAAAGGGAAAAAAGGGCGTTAGAGCTATACCTAATATATCTTTAAGTGAGAAAAACAATATGCAGGGAAGTGAGTACAATACATCCCATTTTTGGAAAATAAGTCATGAATGGAAAGATATCCCATGCTCTTGGGTTGGAAGAATTAATATTGTTAAAATGGCCATACTACCCAAAGCAATCTACAGATTTAATGTGATCCTTATCAAATTACCCAGGACATTCTTCACAGAACTAGAACAAATCTAAAATGCATATGGAATCATAAAAGACCCAGAATTGCCAAAACAATACGGAAGAAAAAGAGTGAAGCTGGAGGCATAACCCTCCCAGCCTTCAGACAATACTACAGAGCTACAGTAATCAAAACAGCATGGTATTAGCACAAAAACAGACATATGATCAACAGAACAGAATAGAGCCCAGAAATAAACCCACAGACTTACGGTCAATTAATCTTCAACAAAGGTGGCAAGAATATACAATGGAGTAAAGACAGTCTCTTCAGCAAATGGTGTTGGGAAAGCTGGACAGCAGCATGTAAATCAGTGAAGTTAGAACACTCCCTCACACCATACACAAAAATAAACTTAAAATGGCTTAAGGACTTAAACAAAAGACAAGACACTATAAACTTCCCAGAATAGAACACAGGCAAAACATTCTCTAACATAAATTGTAGTAAAGTTCTCCTATGTCAGTCTCCCAAAGCAATAGAAATAAAGGCAAGAGATACAAATGAGACCTAATTAAACTTATAAGCTTTTGCACAGCAAAGGAAACTATGAACAAAATGAAAAGACAACCTACAGAATGGGAGAAAATATTTGCAAATGATGTGACTGACAAGGACTTAATTTCCAAAATATTCAAACAGCTCACATAACTCAATAACAAACAAATAAATAAATACAACCCAATTGAAAAATGGGCAGAAGGCCTAAACAGACATTTCTCCAATGAAGACATACAGATGGCCAATAGACACATGCAAAGATGTTCAATATCGCTCATTATCAGAGAAATGCAAATCCAAACTACAATGAGGTATCACCTCACACCAGTCAGAATGGCCATCATTATGGAAATGTTGGCTATCTTTCTCAGACAGATCAACCATTTAAACCCTTCCCCCTTGCAGTCTGGCTTGTTTGCTTCAGAACAACCCATGATCTAAACACTAGGACAAACTTCTACCAATGCCCCTAGAATCCTCTCCTCTTATGGCTTCTACCCATTCCCTTTATTTATTCATCTCAAATATCTATGTTCCAAGTATCCTTTCCTCATCTTCCCATCGATACAAGCCCTTCTTCCTTTACAAACCCTAAGCAACATGTCTCACTCTGACAGCCGATCTCAGTCTCCCTTGCTTTGCAGTCTGGCATTTATTCATTCTCTCCACACCCATCAAGCACTTGCCATGGTTATCCCACTCCTCTTGCTATGTGATAAACTTCAAGGTCAGAAACGACGTCTGACTTTTCTTTCTACTCTCTGCCGTCTCTAGCCCAGTGTCTTGCATATTAATAGATGCTACAAACTTGCCAAACCATCTTTCAATATATTATGATTTTTTGCTTCTAGCCTGTGTCTGTTCTCTTTGCCCCTTCCAACTTGCTGTGTGATTAGTAACAGGAAGATCAAGCTTTGTTCAAAACTTTTTCTGGGAACTCTGTGTATGTAAAGAAGTGTGTGGGAGATGCCGTTGAACACTCCCAAGAGAACAGAGAGCCAGACACTGTCCTCGGGGAGATTCCAGACCAGCAGGAGAGAGCGGGCAGGTGTATGAATATCTTTAGCCCCAAAACAGAAAAGGAGAGATGCTGAAGAGATGGACAGACAGGAATTCTTGCAGATTATCTTCTCTGGGGATCAGGGACATTTCCTTAAGATGATCGTGGAATGAGGCTTTAACAGACTGACAGCATTTGGATGAACAGGGAAGTAAGGGGCAGGGAACTATGCAGGGAGAGACAGCCTTGTCGGAGACAGGGAAGCAGGGCAGGAGGCTGGGTGATGACACATGGTGTGGGCTCAGTTTCAGGGAGTGGGAGCTGCCACAGTGAGAGCGCAGGACAAGGGCAAATTATAGAGGACATTAAAAACCAGAAAAGGCTGTGAGCCTGTGCTTCCAAACCTGAAGGTTATTAAGCAATGGAATGACAAAAGTCAAAAAAACTGTAGAGTTGTTAAGAAAGAGCAACAGGTTTTTAGTGAGTCTCTAAGGCGTTTTCCCATTTGGGAAGGACACGAGTTTCACTGCAAGAACTTTCATCACAGCATCTGGAGAAATGTCGTGGCTCTTCACCTGCTGGTTTGGAAAGGGTGAGACGGCCATGGAACCAGGTTCCAGACAGATGAGATCTACTACAGCTTCTGACAAGTCCATTTCTTCTGCTTTGGGCCACAGGGAGATATTTGTTACTGAGAAGTCTTGAAAAGTTCAGGGACAGCCAGCAATTCCACTTCTGGGCTTTTACTCCACAGAAGTGATCCGTTTCCATGGCAGCATTATTCACAGTGGCCCAAAGGTGGAAAGAACCCAAGCATCCTTCAATGGATAAAGAGTAAACAAAATGTGCCCTCTATAGACAGTGGAATAGTATTCAGCCTTAAAAAGGGAAGAAATTCTGACACATAATACAACATGTGGACATGTTGAGGACACCATGCTAAGTGAAATAAGTAACCACAAAAAGACAAATACTGTATGATTCTACTTATATCAGGTAACCAGAGTAGTCAAATTCACAGCATCAGAAGCATGGTTGCCAGAGGCCAGAGGGGAGGGGATGTGTGGTCAGTGTTTAATATGTATAGTGTGTCAGCTTTGCAAGATGAAAAGAGTTCTAGAGATTGGTTGCAGAACACTGTGACTGTACTTAACACTACTGAGCAGTTAAGATGGTAAAATTTATGCTACATGTATTTTACCACAATTAAAAATAAAAAAAAATTGAGATCATACAGATCCACAACCTCTTATCCACAATTCTGAAATCCAAAAAGCTCTGGAAATTGGAAGTTCTGATTACAGCCTGCTGGACCAGACTCCGCTGGGGTGCTACAGAATAAATACTACATGTATCACATTTATCTTTTAAAAACTGGGGAAAACTCTGAATGGTGAAACACACCTGGCCGCCAAAGGTTTTGGACAAAGGACTGCTGCCCTGAATTCTGGTAACATCCATTTTTTCTCTTTAGATGAGAGCAGATAGGTATTGATTGTGACCCACCTAGTCACTAACCAATCATGCATTATATTACCGTGGTGCTAGGGGTTCTGCTGGTTGGTCATTGCTTTGGAAAAAATCATTGACCACCTGTATAAAATAATTAGCAGGCAGTTCTTTGTTTTGTTTTCCTGCTTCCTTTTACCAACTTCAGGTTTCACTTCGGGCCATTGCCTGGTCCTGGGTGGTAGGTACCAGGACCACGGTGGCACCCAGGAAAGCCGGGCAGGCCAGGATCAGATCAGGCACACAGTCATGTCTTAGGACCGCTTACCAGATCACACCTGGGCACACTGGACACAAACTGGGCCCCCTGGCAGCCTAGGATAAATCCGGCTAAATTCAGGAGGACACACACCACAGAGAGCAGCACGAAGAGGTTCACCTGAAACAGCAAGAAAGAGGCAGTTAGAAAAAGGAGACGACTAGATTTAGAGATGTTTTGTCCGAATAAAAAAAACTCATTCTTTTCCTAGAGGAAACTTTTTTTTTTAAAGAAGTCAGAACCCTGTTTTTAATGTACAGACCCCCCCCCCTTTTTAGAATGCTTTGCATTTTGCTGAGGAATGCCAGCAACCCGCAAGTCTTCTCAATTTAAAGTTCCCGTTTTTCCTCCTCTTCACAAATAAGGGAGTTCGGACTCTGAGCTGCACAGTACATTAAGCCTTTCCTCCTTCAGCCATTCTTACTTTTTCTGAATTTTACAGGATCGTGGTAACTAGACAAATGGAGAATTCTAGAATGTAAGTGGAATCCCAGAAAATGAAGGCGCTCAGAGCCATTACTGGTCAGAAATCACAGTAGGTGCATAAAACTAAAGATGTCTTTTTTCAGTTTCAAACAGCATTGGTACTGTGCAGCGTTGGTGGTATAGTGGTGAGCATAGCTGCCTTCCAAACAGCATTGGTACTAAAGAACAGGTTTACAGTGATCCTCCGTGTACTCTTCTCCAAAGTTAAATATTACAGTTATTACCCTAAATAATTAAGAACTGACATAAATGAACCAAGGAGCCGGTGTTTATTTAGTGCAAATTAGAGACTGCACTGGCTTCTCAACCTGAGAACTCTGATTATTATTAAAATCAAATCTTATCGCAAATGTAAAAGTAAATGTAGAAGACTGGAGCTAATGGTTATCAGTGTTAGAGCCAAGCGTCATTTCAGGCAGCTGATGTCAGAATCGGCTGGGAAATGAGTTCACACATGAATGCTAACACAGAAAGCTCGTTCTTTACTGCTGGTATTCCAAGAAGCTTGAAAGTATCTCCCAAGACCTATGTTATGAGTCAATATTTAATAACACATGGTGCCCTTTTTCTTTTTTTTATTGAAGTACAAGTTAATTTACAATGTTGTATTAGTTTTTGCTGCACAGCACAGTGATTCAGTTATGTGTATATATTATTTTTCATATTCTTTTTCATTACAGGTCATTACGAGATACTATACAGTAGGCTCTTGTTTACCTATCTTATATATAGTAGTGTGTATCTGCAAATCCCAAACTCCCAATTTATCCCTCCCCTCTTTTTCCCCTTTGGTAAGCATAAGTTTATTTTCTATGTCTATGAGTCTGCTTCTGTTTTGTAAATAAGGTCATTTGTGTCATTTTTTTAGACTCCACATATCAGTGATATAATATATTTATCTTTCTCTGACTTACTTCACTCAGTGTGATAATCTCTCGGTCCAGCCATGTTGCTACAACTGGATGCCCTTTTTCTTAAGAGGAATTATTTTTTCCTCTCCAAGAAGAGTCTGGCTTCTGCTTCTCTCCTTTTCCCATTAATTTGTAAAAGAACTCTGCACGCTGTCCTCAGGGTGCAGAATTCTTTTAAAATTTGATGACTTTCCCCAAGTCCTCAAATCATGGGGAAAACGCTGGCAGCAGCTGCTGTGCTGCTGGTTCCGCCGTGTCTGGAGGACCTGACTTGAGCAGCATGTGGTGCCTGCCCTCTCGTGCACTGTGCCGTTCGTGATCATGCCAAAGCTTTCTGGAAAATGAGAATGCTTAATTGGCAAAGGACAGGACACGGTCTTCTTACATGGGCTCCTTCTGTGTCCTGACAGTTGCTACTCAAAGAGACCTAATATATCTGGAATGTTCACACTCAGCAACACAATTATTGTTACTATGAGGAAGTCTTGAACGTTCCTTTGGAAGTTTTCTTTTAATGCAACATCAGATGCCTTGAAAAGACAGTGTGGCTATAATCCTTATGCTTTCTAGGATACTACTAACCTTCATAACTAAAAACTAGTAGCATCAGATATAGAATGGGTGGGGGTCCACTACCCAACACTGGACTCAAAACCTCCTCATTAAATTCTTAAATCCATCTCATCAAAAGACATCATTATTGTAGTGTATGTGTATGTATATATATACATATACTCAGTCATAAAAAATTAATAAAATAATGCCATTTGCAGCAACATGGATGGACCTGGAGATCATCATTCTAAGTGAAATAGGCCAGAAAGAAAGAAAAATACCATATAGTATCACTTTTATGTAGAATATTTAAAAAAAAAACACAAATGAACTTATTTATAAAACAGAAACAGACTTACAGACATAAAAAATGAACTTGTGGTTACTGGGGGAAAGGGGAAAGTGGAGATAAATTGCGAGCTCAGGATTTGCAGATACTAACTACAATATACAAAAAAAATAAACAACAAGGTCCCACTGTATAGCACAGGGAACTATATTCAACACTTTATAATAGTCTATAATGAAAAAGAATATGAAAAGGAATATATATATATATACACATATATGTATAACTCAATTACTATGCTGTACACAGAAACTAACACAACATTGTAAACTCACTATACTTCAATGTTTTAAAAAATTTTTTAAACACATCATTAAGAAAATTCAATAAGCAAGTCATAGACTAGGAGAAAATACTTCATGCATATACTGAACAAAGAACCTTTATCCAGAATATACAAATAACTTCTCAACAATAAAAAGACAAACAACCCAATTTTAAAACTAGGAAAAAGACTCAAACAGATATTTCACAAAAGATACTGAAATGGCCAATGAGCACAGGAAAAGGTGCTCAACATCATTAGTCATCACGAATGCAACTTAAAACTATGAGATACCACTTCACAGCAACTGCAATGGTTAAAACTGAAAAGACTCATGATAGCAAATGTTGGTGAGGACAAGGAGCACGTGGACTCGCAGACGTTCTTGTCCAAGTACAAAACGGTGCCACCAGTTTAGAAAACTGCTTGTCAGTTCCTGAAAAATTAAATATAAGTCTCCCATGCCAAAGAATTCCGTTATTTATGGAAATACTCTGCCCTCAACTTTTTACTCCTTCAGTGTGGGCTGCACAAGGTGACTTCCTTCCGAAAAATTACAGTATGGAAAGAGGAGGGGGAGTAACTTTCCAGTGGAGAAACCTAACAAATACGACCTCACCGAGGTGAACAAGGTTAACATCAGTGATGGGTCATGTTGATGGCAAGTACCCTTGATATGATGTGATGAAAACGGCACTTTACTCTGTGGTCTTCCTCCCCCAAACCCATAATAACCTCAGTCTAATCATGAGAAAACATCAGACAATCCCAACTGAGGTACATTCTACAAAATATCTGACCATTCTACAAAATATTTGACCAATATCTTCAAAACAGTCTAGGTCATCAAAAACAGGGAAAGTCTGAGGAAACTGTCACAGCCAGGAGGAGCCCAAGGAGACAGGACACCTAAATGCAATGTGGTGCCCTAGGACGGGTTCATGAACAGAAAAAGGACATTAGGTAAAAACTAAAGAAATTTGAAGAGTATAGACTTCTGTTGACAATAATGTTATCAGTCTTGGTTCTTTAATTGTGACGAATGTACCACACCAGTGTAAGATGTCAACAACAGAGGAAGCTGGGTGTGGGGTACACGGGAACTCTCTGTACTAGCTTTGCAATATCTCTGCGAATCTAAAACTATTCTAAAATAAATTGTTTATTTAAAAAACTGCAAAAAATCTGAGTATACACCTACTTGATGATTTACAATTCCATTCCTAGGAATACACCCAGAGAAATAAATGCAACTGCCCACAAAAGGACTTGTAGAATGTTTATATCACCTTAACTCAAATTAGACCAAAAACGAAAAGAGCTCAAATAACTAACAACAGGAGAACACATAAACAAACTGTGGTATTTTCAAACAGTGGGATATTTCCAGCAATAAAAAGGAACCAACTGCTGATGCACAACAACGATGTGAAGTTCAAAGACACTACGTTGAACAAAACAAGCCAGGCACTGTGATTCCACTTCCATGCAGTTCAAGAACAAACAACCCCGGTGGTAGAAATCAGGAGAGTAGCTCCCTGTTCTGCAGGGGAAGGTGTGGTGTGGGGACTGGCTAGGAAGAGATAAAGAAATTTTCTGGAGTGATAAAAATGTCCTATATCTTGTTTTGGATACTGGCTACCTGGGTGCATCCAGTGGTCACAATTTAGCTAACTAAACACGTACGATCTGGGATTTATATAAATTATATCCAACATACATATTTTTTAAGAAAGAAAATCCTAAATCCAGCTGCCAAGACAGGAGTGTGAGATCATGTAGTGAATGGGGCTACTTCTAAAATGTCAGAACAACAAACATGATGAGAGAAGGCCCCAGGGATTCACTGCCTGGCGGGCTTGGCTTCTGTCCTACCCTGGAGGGGCTGCCAATGAGAAGTCAAAGTCACGTCACCAGAATGCCCCGCTGCAAACCCCAGAATGAGGACCTGGGCCAAGGCACACAGGCTGTGTACAAAATCGCCACGCACTGTTGCCCAAATTTATCCCTGCATTCGGCTTTTTTTTATTACTATTTTTAAAACTCTGGCCTAACTGATTGGCCAATGGTCACCTAATTACTGAAGTGTATATCACTTGTAACATATATCAGACATGGTGCCAACTAGGACACCAAGCACATCTCTTTCAGAGGTTGGATCAGGTTCAAGGATAGAAAATACTGGAGTTAAAAGGGACTCACTTCGGATTTACAGATAGCTTCAGAATGGACCCCTCTGGCTTTAACCTAGTGATAATGGTATAACTTCCAAGACCCAAATATTCATCCCAACCATCACCAGGCAGCACATCCCCAAACAGAAGAGTATAAAACATGCTACTAGTGGAGAACCTCACAGTCACACAGCACACTCAGCTATATCCAGAAAGGGGAAGAATTTCTTATATTTTCTTCTGTTGTCCTCATTCTTGCCTTTAAAGAAATCATTGCAGGTAATACAAGTTTCTCTTCGTAGAAGGCACCTGAATTTGGAATCAGGACACCTAGTCCAAATTCAAGCTTTCCCACTGTAATAACTTAGATAACCTCTGTGAGACTAGCTTTTCTCTTCTGTTAAAAAGGTCCCTTGCAACTGTGCCCACCCCTCTTCACTCCAGGTCTTAATTATGCAACACAAGAATGTTTGGGAACCTGAGGCTATGAGGAAGAAACACCACCTTCACGTTGCCTATTCCTACCTGCTCAAAGTTCTTCATAATCACATAACATCATTAAATAATTAGGCCTATCACAGCTTGGTATTGTTCAGTATCTTTTTTGATACAAGATTTCATTCTGTAAATAGACTGACCTTTCCCTACTGCCTAAGGACTTTTATTTTGCATCTTACTTCCCTACTGCTCCAAGCTCAAGATGCAACAGAAACTCAAATATGCATGCTTAAATAAATAAGTAGTTCCAGTAATTGTGTGAAGGTAGAGCAGTTGAAAAATAAGTAGTCGAAAAATGGTGAATTGAATATAAACATTTAGTTCTACTAATTCCTGAAAAACCCATTAAAATGGCAGGAAAGTAAAAATTTTAAATGCAGAAATCCATTAGGACAGAGAGAACAGAGAAACAGCAACAAAATTTCAGAAGCCAGAAAGTCAATGGGCAAACATAAATTGACTCAGTGGACCTGAGAAAACTGAGTCCTACAATAGCAATGAGGAAAGCCCAAACAAGAATTTATTCGTCAGAATCTCCAAACGTTCAGAAATGGGTGGCAGCAGATACTTCTTGGAAACAAAAGTGAGGCTAAAATCAGGACTGATTAGGAGTCTAAGAAGCAATTAGAAAATGGTACAACCACCATGGGAAACTACTGGCAGTTTCTAGTAAGGTTAAACATGACCACCCCATGACTGAGCAGCTCACTTTCAGGGACGTGCATTAATGCATATGTCCACAAAAAGACACGTACAAGAATGTTCATAAGCAACTGGTTCATAATACCCAAAACTGGAAACAACCCAAGTGTCCAAGAATAGCAGAATGGATGAACAAATTGTAGTATACTCATGAATGAAATAAAACTCACTGCTATGATCTAATCGTCTGTGTCCCCTGAAATTCACAAATTGAAATCCTAACCCCCAGGTGATGGTACTAGGAGGTGGGGTCTTTGGGAGGGGGTCAGGTCATGAGGGCAGAGCCAATGGGCAAGCAGAAATTGACTCGGTGGTCCTGAGAAAACTGTGTCCTACAACAGCAACGAGGAAAGCCAAAACAACAGAATTGCTTCCTCGTGAATGGGATTAGTGAACGTGTGTTTATGCAGTCTTAAATAATACTGAATAGATGAATTGATCAATGAACAAAAGAAAGAAAATTGATTCTTACGATAAACACTAATGGAGGTATCACAATTCTTACTAACGTTCTGGAATGTATACAGAGGGCCTTAAAAGGCAAAAACTGCATGAGAATTGCTACCCACACTGTGCTCCCAGAGGGAACTCAGCATTTCCCGGGAACGAAGATGGGGAGGGTAGGAACTCCCGTCCCATCGTTTCAGAGGCAGGAGTAGGGTGGCGGGTGAGGGGAACAAAGCACCCAGCTCTCAGAATTCAGGTTACATTTTCCCACTGAAACAAGAACATTGTGTGACCTGGCTAGGAATCTAACCAACATTCTAACACTTATATTCTGAGACACGAAGCCCAAGCTCCACACCACTGATGAGTACTGGTTAATGAGACGAATGTCATACGACCCGTGACAGTGAACGTGACCACTTATTTCATTCTTAACATTTAAAATTTTAATTCGTTTTGGAGACGCACTGCACTACAAAGACATAGAGTCATGAGCACCACACAATGAGAACACAATCTGAACACAGCACGACGACACTGGGAAAAAATCGAAGACAAGGTAACAGACTAAAAGCTCTCTGAACTAGTTAAGCAAAACGAATGTTCCGATGAACCACGCAGCACCACGGCAACCAACACAACATAATAAATCACAGACACTCACCAAGCCCAGCCTCTTGCTACCTTAACCTGTTTCGGGAGCTCACACATGCAGTGACTTGGTTTGCCAGCTCGCCTTTAATCATTAGCTCCCAAGGGAGCCTGCTCCTGGGCTTCACTCCCTTGACATCCTTTAAACTTCTTCCAGAAGCTTGGCAGATTTATTACCAACGTCCAGACTGGTTCTCCCTGCCAATGAGCCAAACACAGGCCCGTTGCTGTGAACAGAACCAGCTGTCTCTCTTTCCTGTCAGAGATGTTTAAGTGTCAGATTTACTCACATTATGGGTGTCCCAGATTTTCCTTTAAGAAAATATTTTACATGTAATAATAACATTTATTTCTAATTCCTTTTTCTCTTTTCTTTTTTAAAATTTTAATTAAGAAAATTTTTTTTCTTATTCCTTTTTCAACAGGAGTGAAAGGCTTCTTCCTCTCCCTGACAGAGTAAGTCACAGATTTTCATAGTTTGGTACATAGCTTTGAGGTGAGCTAAAAGCACTTAGAATCAAGAGTTGCTAATTCCTGATGAGAATATACAAATCACAGGATACCTTCAAGGTTCCTTGCTTGTGAGAGGAACTTCTGCCTTACCTGGGGTCCTCTCCCCTACTCTCTCGCAGACCCCCCGTCTCCCAGGGCTCCTTTTCAGCACATCGCCCCTTATTTGTCAGGAAAGTGACTTTTCTCATGACCCAAGCAATCAGGCATAGCAGAGAAGGGGGTGTCCTCAGCGTGTGTGTCCAGCTCCATAACTCCCCAATACAACTCAGGCAGTTCTGCCACCCTTAATTAACATGCTCTCATCAGGAAGGTGGCAAAGGACCTGGAGGAAAACATCTTAATGAGAATCTCAAGAGAAATAATCAGAGGATGATGTGACAACAGAGATTTGCTCTTTGAACAAGGTGAGAGGGTCAGGAACACGGGCTGCTACGCCCCTCAGGATAAGGCAGAAGTCAATTTGGATCCGAAGATAGGAAAGGCAGCAGAAAGTTTGCAACAAAACTGCAGATCTATAATTCTTGAGACTCCACTTTCCTTACTCCATTATTCTTTTCTCCTTTCCTCTGTACTTCTCTAGTTTTCATTCTTTCCCTGCTTCTAGCCCCTTCTTCACTACTGTTAGCTCCTCAAGGTTCAGCAAGTTAGGGAGTCAGATCTTGGGATTCGCCAACAATGAAGATCACAGCTCTCAAGAAGCCCCCCAGAGTCAGGAGTCCTCAAAGACGGCCGCCATCAAGTCCTTCCCTCTCTGGACTTCACAGGCTGCCCCTCACATCAAGAGATGAAGATCAATACATGAGACAGAATATTATCCAGCCATAAAAAGGAAGTACTGACGCATCCTACAGCATGAATGAACCTTGAAAACATCATGCTAAGTGAAATAAGCCAGATACAAAAGGACATGTATTGTATGATTACACTTATGTGAGGCACCTAGAGTCGTCAAATTCAGAGACAGAAAGTAGAATGGTAATTACCAGGGGGGACGGGGGGTTATGATTGAATGCGAGCAGAGTTTCTGTTGGGGATGATGAAGAAGTTCTGGAAATGAACAGGAGTGATGGTTGCACAGCAGTGTTGAGTGTATTTAATGCCACTGCACTGTACACTTGTAAATGGTTCAAAATGTAAATTTAAAAATATGTATATGTTACCACAATTTTTAAGAATGGGAAAAGAAGACAAAAAGAGAAGAACTTTGCTTCAAATGACACCATCAATGAATAAAAAGTAAAGCCACGAAATATGAGAAAATAGTTGCAAATCATATATTTGATAAGGGACTTATAATTAAAAGACAAATTATCCAATTTAAAAATTAGATAATTTTCTTGGTTATGATAATTTATTATGTTGACGTATGGTGAGGCAAAGGATCTGAAAAGTCATTTCTCCAAAGACAAGCAAATGGCCAATAAGCACATGAAAAATGCTCAATGTCAAATCAAAAACACTAAGAGATACCATTTCACACCCATAAAGAAGACAGATAATAATAAGTGTTGGCAAAGATGTAGAGAAATTGGAACCCACATACACTGCTGATGGGAGCATAAAATCACACAGCCACTTTGGAAAGTAGTTCTTCAAAATGTTAAACACAGAGTAACCATATGACTCAGCAATTCTACTCCAAGGCAAATAGCTAAGAGAAATGGAAACATGTCCACAAAGAAACCTGAACATTAAAGCTCACAGCAGCATTATTCATAATAGACAAAAAGTGGAAATGTCTATCAACTGACGAATATATACATAAAATGTGGTATATCCAACAATGAAATATTATTCAATAATAAAAAGGGGGATAAGTACTGATATATGCTACAAACATGATGACCCTTAAAAATATTGTGCTAAAAACAACATGCTAAGTGAAGGAAGCCAGTTACAAAGGATCACATATTATATGATTCTGTTTACTTGAAATACCCAGAATAGGCAAATTTATAGAGACAGACAGTGCATTAGTGGTTTCCTAGGGCTGGGAGTATGGAGAAGAAATGAAGAGTGACTTCTAATGGGTATAGAGTTTCTTTTTGGGATGACGTGAAAATATTCTACAATCGGTGGTGATGTTTGTGCATATATGTGAACATGCTAACCACCACTGAATTGTACAGATGAAATGGGTGCATGTTATATATGGCAATTACATCTCCATAAAGTCATGTTAAAAAAAAAAGAAGCAGCTAGATGATCTCTGAGATTAGGTACCTTCTTTTTGTCAACAAGAAAAAGTAATTTAGAAATCCAGGAAAAACATAAATCTATATACTATAGCCATGGTCCAAAGCTGAAGCAAACTAAACTATGACATGATATTGAGCAAATGATAGAGAATAAGAAAGAAGAATAGATTTGACTTGGCTCCTCAAAACTGTTCTCCTTTGAGTGACTCGAAGTTACACTTGCTTCTCTTTAGAATCGATCATTCTTCCCAGTGCTATGGTAAAAAATGCGGCTGATCCAGCTGATCCCTTGAATAAGCAGGACTTGTGGGCATCAACCGAAAAACACTTTGCTCTTTTCCCCAATGCTACTCACGACCACTTTATAGAGCTAGTTCTTCCTGACCCCTTGAATGAAATCTGAGGCTGAGCCCATGACTTCTCTGGTCAATATCAGATCCAGAAAGTCCTCCAGTCACTTCAAGTCACAGAAAGTCCTATTTCAGTGATTAATATGCCCAAACCTGTGTCCCAGTCACAACTTGAAACTGCATTTAAGTTTCAGCTTCTTTCTTTCTCATCGGGCTTCTCACTATAAAGAGCAACCAAGTCCTCAGTGGGAAAGCAAGGGAGTGATAAGAGCTTCTCTGTTGCCCTGTTCCCTGTGTCCACTTCTCCTCCTGAAGTCTGCCAGCCACAGCCCTGCCATTCTGGAGAGGAGGAGGTGCGGGGGACAGCCAAGTGGGTAAACAAGGTGACGTGCAGGGAGAGCTCCCCGGACTGTTCACGATGGGCCTCGGCAAGTGTCTACAGGGGACTCTCTGGAATGTGCTTCCATGGGCTCCTTTGAAATACCTGTTTTTGACCCTGCAGCTCCCTTCACGTGGGCATCCGGCAGTGCAGGCCCGGCCTCTCTTTGTGTGGTCTCCCCACTCCACCGTGGGGCTCCCTGCACAGGATATAAGCTCACCCAGCATCTGCTCTCTCTTGCAGGGCCCACCTCCATACTCAGCTGGAAGTATGCTTCTTGGGCTTGGTCTGTGAAAGTACAATTATTTCCCAACTGCAGTCTTTAACTCTCAGGCCACAGGGCACTCCCACTGGCCCTTTAAATTCCCCAGGCATGAGTCTGACACCAGTCCAGTCAACCACCAAGGGACCCGTATCAGGTTCTCCAAGTGCTTATCTTTAAGCACCTCTCCCCTCCCCCATGTGTAGGTGGAACTTGAAATGCCATGGCAGTTCAGTAACTTTCTCCAAACATCTGTCTCTTCAACCCCTAATCTTTTTATAGGCTGGGGGAAGGACATCAGCTAAGGGTTGCAAAACTGGTTTTCACCCAGAAGCTTTGCAAGTCCTGTTTAGATAGACTAACACACACCGGAACGTGGGAGCTGTTGGTATCTGGAGTGCTCTGCCCTCAGGTGAATCTGGAAATCAAGAATCCAAGTCTAGTGAGGGGAGGGTACAGTTCACTGGTAGAGTGCATGCTACACAAGGTCCTGGGTTCAAACCCCAGTACCTCCTCTAAAAATAAATAAGCCTAATTACCTCCCCTCCCCGCCAAAATAAAATAAATAAATAAATAAAATACTAAGGAAAAAAGAATCCAAGTCTAACATCCTATTATAATCATATTCATATAATGAAAATACTGTAAATGCTATTAATTGTTTTCACTCTTTTAGAAAAAAATCTATAGACAAAGTTTGAATGGTATAATACATAGTTCAAGAGCAAATGTTAATGCCTGTTCAGTTCTTCTGTCCATGTTTTAAATGGGTTGTTTGCTTTTTAACTGAAGTACAGTTGATTTAAAATGTTGTATTAGTTTCTGGTATATAGCATGGATGGACTTGGAGAGCATTACGCTAAGTGAAATAAGTCAAATAAAGACAAAACTGCAAGATATCACTTACACGTGGAATCTAAAAAAAAAAAAACAAACAAACCCAACAAACTAATGAATATAACAGAAAAGAAACAGACCCACAGATGCAGAGAAAGAATGAGTGATTACCAGTAGGGAGAGGGAAGTGTGAGGGGCAAGATGAAGGGGGAGGATTAAGAGTTACAAACTATCAGGTATAAAATAAGCTACAAGGATGTACTGTACAGCATGGGGAATACAGCCAATATTTTATAATAATTATAAATGGAGTATAACCTTTAAAAATTGTGAATCACTATATTCTATACCTGCAACATATAATATTATACATCAACTATACTTCAATTTTAAAAATATGATATTGTAAAATAAATACATAAATAAATGAAGTTTAAAAAAAGAGCAAATGTTACTGTTAAATCATTGACAATATAGAGGGAACGAATGGTGTTACTACCAAAAGGAGGCAGAAGGGGAAGGAAGCAGAGCTAATTTCTGCTACTTTCTTCATCTTATAAAAGAGAGAATCAAAAGATACTACCCAAAGTTGATGAATTAAGAAGTAGAAGTTTATAATACTATTTAAAATATAAAGCCATCAATGGGGGAAATAAAAATAACTTCAAAAAATAGGATAGAAGGAAAGGTGGGGGAGAATAAGAGCTACACACGCCTCACTTTCAGCAAGATGGAGACAACCACCAGCAGTACCAAAACCAGAGAGAAATTAAAACGGTTAATTTGGGGGCGTGTAGTCCGGTTTGGATGACGGGAAAAATGCACAGAGGTCCAATTATTACTTTTAGTAAGAAGTAAGAAGGCTAACGAGCTTCCCCTTTCTTAAATAAAAAAGCTTTTTTTCCTCTTATAAGGCACTTAGGATATTATAGAATGTCACAATGTCACAGTGGTGTGTTTGAAATACACATAGAATAGTATCCATATATTTATATATACCATATATACATATATGTTTGATACATATACAGTGTCATGTATATATATTATATATAAATACATTCTATAGACATAGACATAAAATAAATAGGAAGCAGTCTCAGAGAGGTGATCAATTTCTTATGCCCTAAATCATACAACTTATTAGGGGACCCCAGTCAGATCCAGGTCTGACTCAAGTATACACTCTTTCCATCAACGTGCAGAATAGCAGCTAATACACAATGTCCATTTATAAATTATTCTTTTCTGTCCCCTAAAGAGCTCTACAAGGCAACACTCTGGTATCCTTGTTGAGAAGTTAGAGCCAGCAGGACCCAATTCCACCCCCGCAGCCCTGACACCACTGCCACCAGCTCCTCCATCCAACCCCTTCCACCAAGTCGAGCACTCACCATGAATCAATCTAACTTGAGCACCCACTGGATTTCTTGTCCTTCCACTGAGTAACCATGAATGATCAAAGATTTTAAATGAATTTCTTTATTTTTGAACTAGTCTTTTAAAAATTCTTACAGAAGTAACATTCATAGAAGGAAAAAACCATGGCCCCACAGCAGGGTCCTTGATTATGTTACGAACAACAGAAACCTCAGGCTATATAAGCAGAAAAGGAGTTTCCTGCCAGGCTATCAGGGAGTTCACAGAATCTACAGGAACCAGGCTCAGAAACCCAGGTAGGAGCCAAGGGAAGCTGGGTGCTGGGACCTCCCTGAAGGTCACGCCACAGGGAAACCAGGTTCCTGGCTGCCAGCCTTGGGACACAGGTTGCCTCTCTGGCCTAATGAATTCTAAGCTGCCCCGGCTGTTCTGCATCAGCGACTTCAGAGTCCCAGGCGGGAGCGTCAGTGGGTGGAGGTCCCGGGCTCACCCCCTGGCTGCTGGCACTGAGAGTGTAGCCATCTGGTCTCAGAAGCGTCCATAGCTGGAGGCGGGAACGTGCCTCTCATCAAGACACGCAAGGCCAGATAACCCGAACCCCCAAAAGAGAGTTTGGACATGCAGACACCGGCAGCCAGAACCCAAACAAAACAGGGAAACTAGAACATCCTCCACTTCCCACAACACATCCTCTCCAGACATGAAGTGGAAAAAGTCAGTCTCCCTCCTTCTCATTCTCTGCGCTCAACAGAGGTGCCTACTGTAAACAGTGTCTTGTGTATCTTTTTAGGAATTTTTTATGTGCCTACAAAAACATGTTTGATCCCCTAGGTTTAAAAAAAACAAAAACAAAAACACACGTGGTACCATACACATTATTCCACAACTTTTCACCTGACATCTATTTAAGGTGCTCCCTGATTCAAAAGGGTCTCTCCTCTTGCCCCAAATCATTCATAGTCCATGCAGTTTTCTCACAGTCATATTCAGAAACTGCCCACTGTGGTATGTGGGGCACAGAAAGCCTGGATGCAGGATGGTCAGAGGCCCTTCAGCAACACAGATGCTCACATACTACTGTGTGTCTGAAGTGCACTTAGAAACACTTCAGCACAGACACAGAAAAGAAACCTATGGTTACCAGAGCAGGGAGAGGGTGGGAAGGGATAAACTGGGAGTTCGAGGTTTGCAGATACTAACTACTATATATAAAATAGCAAAACAACAAGTTTTCTACTATATAGCACAGGGAACTATATTCATTATCTTGTAGTAACCTACAATGAAAAAGAACATGAAAATGAATATATATATGTATGATTGAAACTTCATGTTATGTACCAGAAGTGAACACAATGTTGTAAACTGACTATACTTCAATTAAAAAAAAAGAGAGAGAGAAATACTTCAGCACAGACAGTGTGATGTCATGTACATACTGGTCCAAGCTACATCCTTAGGACAACCAAGAATTCATATTCCAGAAAACTTAGCCAACATTTATGAAAAAGCTGTACTCCAGAAGCTGCTGCGTGTATCTTTGTCTCCCAACAACATCCAAGCAGCTTTGCTAAATTAGCAGAGTGACAATGGAAATAAGTTGTCCAACTGATGAAATTATTAGCTTTCTTAATTAGCATGATGGACGTTAAAAATGGGTCCTCTGTGAAATTTGTGATGACAACTAAAACCAACATAATTTCCAGTCCCTGTGTTAATTAATTCTGGTGCTGGCCATAGGCTTCTGACCCTACAGTAAACAATACTGAAAACAAGCAAAGATAACTTAGCTACTTCCTCCAGGAAACACTTGCTCCTCGAAAGGTAAGGCTGTGACCAACTTATCAAAACTAACAGCTTACCATCAAGTCTTGCTTCCAGGCCCTGCCCGTCATTTGCCCACCAATCCAAAGCTATATCTTATAGGTTCTGCCCAAACCCAGTCAATTTCTTATCTTGCAAGACTCACCTTAAAATCACCCAGCCAGGGTCCTAAAGCCCTGTAATTATCCTTAGACTCATTCCTTCTGAGAATGACTGGTAAGGAGGTGTCCTCCCTTACTTCAGCAGGTCCAAGTAAACTTAGCTTTGCTTGATCAGAAGGATTTCAGGGAGTCAGCAGTGGTATTCCAGACAAGTGGGCACAACAAAAACTAGAGGTAAAAAATTGTTCATACACATTCTGTTAGCTCAATAAAAATTGCAGCTCTCTATCCGTAAGCTTGCAGAACAGAGTGCATGAACATTTTTTTGTCTATTGGCTACGACGTGTTTGCATGTATAGCAGAATTTGGTCTGGGGTTCAGTTTCATTGTAACAACCGACTTGGCGAGAAGGTTAACTCAAAGCTTTGGCAATTACCTGTTGCTATCAAACTAAACCTACTAATAATGAGCATGCCCAAATGGCTTAGGTCATTTTGCAAAGCAAGGCCTTGATTCCACCCAGAAAGGAGTTGCACAACTGCTTTCAATTTCTGAGGGCACTAGGTTTTTACCAATGTACATTTCCTGGGAGAGGTGATCAGAGCAGAGAAATGAAAGCTCTACTGTCACTGGACTAAACCCACTGTGGTCACGGATAAGCCCAAACCCAGCCCAGGGTGTCTTCATGTTGTCTAAGCACATATTTTGTTGCCATGGGTTCCTTAATGACACACTAAACTGAGAGACCAGATCTCTTGGAGGTTTTCTCAGTGGGTGACGAAAAATAAAATATAATGCGCTTGCCTCGCCCTAGATCCCATTTTACATTTTACAGTTTTAATGTGTTTGTTTCTTTTGTTCCTCACTACAGTCCTGAGGGATGGGTCCTTTCCTATTGTACAAATGAGGAAACTGAGTAGATAATTTCCTTGGCCACTCACTGATTGAAAGTGACAGAACCAAGACTCAAAACTGGACCTTCCATCACCTTGTTCATTTCTGCCTCTGGCTCTTTTAAATCAAGGACAACATTCCTGAAGCTTCTGCCATTTTAGAACTGGAAAAAAATTGGACAGTCATAAATAAGAAAGTAACTAAATTACTTTATACACACACACACACACACACACACCATCGTTGACCACAGAGAAGTACCTACCAATTTGCCAGTGGAGGAAGTGATGGAGTGGTACAATGAAACAAGCAATGGACTAGGAGTCAAAGTTCCTAGCTTCTTTCTAGTAATAGTTCATCTGTTTGTGATCTGGACAAGCCAATTAACTTCTGGGTCCCTGGTCCCTTATCTGTAAAATAAATCTATAAAATACCTGCCATATAAATCACACAAGAAAGGTATATGAAAGAAACTGATAAATTCTCATGCATTATATATGTGCAAAAGAGTATTATTAATAATTCTGAAGAGTGAGGACAGCCCTCCATTTTTATTCCTTAAAAAAACAAGAGTGAAATAATCATAATATTTCAGTTTATACATGGGGAGCTTATAATGGCCTGCTGAAAATGCTCATCTAAAGTTTAAACACCATCCAGGTAACTAAAGAGAATTCTGGAAACCTATAATATGAGAGTTAGAAGGGCTCTTAAAAAGATTGTTCTGCTCTAAGCCCCTCATTTCATAGACGTAGAAATCAAGAGATTTCCCCAAGATCATCTGATAATTAGTGGTAACGTGTGGGCATTGAAATGCAGGTTCCTTGAACTCTCAAACCAGGGAGTTCACTCCAAACTACTGACAACCATGAAATATACCAGACTGCACCAGCCAGAGCTTCAGGGCTCCCTTGATAAATGTGCAGATTCCCAAAATGGGCATTATCCTGCCCCCTCCTGCTCATCAGGAATGAAAGGACCACCATCTAACCTGCATCTAGGTATTTCCGACTATCTGGTAAGGCTAATAATTCCTCAGTCTCTTTTGACAGTGTCTGGATGTTCCAAAACCCTCCCCTCCAGGCACATTAAGGTGGAAAGAACCAGGAACCCCAAATGGCTTCATGGAGCAGAACCACTTTGCCAGCCTAGCCTACCTGACTGTTAGTTGAGAAGGAATAAAATGTCTGTGTATCTTGCTGACACCATTTTTGAGTCTCTTTGGCTAATGAGGCTTTACCCTAAATACTATAATCTTGAAGTCAGAAGAGAAACTGGATGGATCATTTTCTAAAGACAGTCAATTCATTTACCTCTTCTATTCTTGGCCTAGGGTTCAAATCAACAGGACCCTCAGTTGAGAATAAACCACATATGTGACCCCAGAATATCAAAGGGAAGAACTTTCACTCTCGGTGCTAAAAAATAAAGCTGTCCACTTTTCAGTTTGAAGGTCATATTCATCCAATCTGTCCCAAACTGACAAGATGAATAAAAAGAACAATAGCTCAAATTACCACCTCATAAGCAGCCAAACTTGTAGGCAGAACGCCCGGCTGGGCTTTCATAGCGGCAATTCTTACCAAATGTGCCACCAAAGAAAAACACCTTATCCAGACAATTCCATTTTCTAACGGAGGTGCCTAGGCAAGGCAATCTTTGAGGTCATTCCTGGCACTGAGTCTGATTTCTAAACACATCTAAAACACTCTGTTAGAATGAAAAAGGAATGATATCTAGAAGAAATACGAACATTCACTTAAAATGGAAAATGTTGGCTCTTGATGGAAAGTAACAAGTATTTTTTGACCAAATACTACACACATACCCACACACAACACACACAAGGGCATGCACACACACACACCCCCTACCTTAATCCCTGCTGTAGCCAAAAATAGCCACAAACATCCACAATTTATTTCTCAACATTATTATTTTTGTTCTGGACACCTGAGTATTTTATCACTATAAGGAAGAGGACCCAGTGAATGAAAGCTTCCAACTCTGAGTTTCCGTGAAAACTTGAGCTTGAAGGAACTAGGTCAAACTGACCCTTCTTTGTTCAAAACCATATAAACCTGATGTAATCACCGAAACAATCACAAAGAGGGAGCACAAATGTAAATGGCTCTCAAAAGGAAGTGTTCAAGTGTCCTAGACCCATGGGCACCCAACGACTCAAAATGAGAACAGCTTGCCTCTCGAAAGTCCCTGAAAAGACCAAACATCCCCTCCCAAACTCCACCACCAAAATACTCCCTAACCACCCAGAAGCTAAAAGGGGGTAAATATAAATACGAGAGAACAAAAACAAGTGTGAAAAATTTAAGACAAAAGTTGAAGAGAAGGTTTGAGAACTTGCCCAGGACGTAAATTTCTTATTGGTTGCCAAATTAACTCCACTGTTCAAAAGTAAGTGTGTCTTAAGCACAGTGGTCCTGGGGAGAGACCCCTGTCCTCACAGACTGACCAAGTACCAGGGACACAGGCGGGGAGCAGTCAATGGAAAGCACCCAGGCCACTGACAGACCGAGAAGCGGGTATTCAGTGCCGGAACCCGGGGAGGGGCAGGGACGAGGGGCCACTGCAATCAGGGTGGTCAGGGGAGCTCTCCCTTGGGGAATGACTGTTGCGCTGAGACCCAGTAGGGAAGGAGGCAGCCCAGCAAAGAGCTAGGGGAAGAAGGTCTTGGTTTGTCAAGGACTGCCGGGCTGGGCAGAGTGAGAAGGTGCCCCAGTGGGTGGAGGATGCGACGTGAAGGTGGGTAGGGCTGCCACTCTGACCAGCCCAGCCCAGGTCTGTGAAAACACAGAGGGCGCTTCTGGCTTCTCTAAGGGAACACAGCCTCCCACCCAAATCATCCCATGGCACATTCCCTAAACTTGGGAAGGGGGATGGCGATGGGGAAAAAAAAAAAAAGGTAGAGTATCCACTGAGGGTGGGGGGCAGGGGTGCTAGGGCCACCCCGTGGAGTCACTAGATTATCGTCTCTGTTCACAAAAGACAACTAGACTCAGAAACGCTAAGGCACTCGCAGAGTGACAGCTCTTCCTCGGAAGAGCTAGGACTCAACCCAGAGTGTCTCACTGGTGCACTGGAGTCTTTCCTGTCACTTTTTAACATAACAAAAGCACTTGGCACAGGTTATAGTGCTATACTACTGAGACTCCCGCGGACCGTTTTTTTCTTTATGATACTGACTGAAGCTCAAATGACCTATTGATATACTCAGAATGTTTTCCCTTGCACAATTCCTATCACAATTAACTTATCTTCTTTATAAGTTGATGTTAATTAGCACTTCAAAATGATCACTACATGCCCTTCTAAATATATCCTTCGTAACAGTCAAAATATAGAAGCTCTAATGTCCAACAGGCTTATAAGTGACGGTAATACAGAAATATGACAAAGTGCTACTTAGCAATTTTAAGTGATGGGCATGTGGACTCCTCATACAGGGGAACATAATATCTACTGACATGAACTTAATTCAACATTTAACAGAAAAAGCAGAGCACAACATGGTGTGTACAAACTGGTTACAACTTTGTGACAAAGTACATATACTTATCAAGAAAGATGAAAAATGTATTTTTATTAAAGTCATTTTCATTTAAAGCTCACATAAATTTATAAGGAACCTTTCCAAAAGAAAACAATGTTAAAGAAAAAAAGTCTTAAAAGGTAGACTTTTTTCTTTCTCAAACATAATTTTTTTTTTACTTTTTTTTAATAGGGGGAGGTAATCTGGGGTTTATTATTTATTTTTTTAAACAGAGGTACTGAGGATTGAACCTAGGCACACGACATGCTCTACCACTGAGCTATACCCTCCTCCCTCTTTTTTTTTTTCTTTCTTTAGGTATAGTTGATTTACAATGTTATGTTAGTTTCTGGTATACAGCACAGTTCATTAGAACAAGCACTCATATTCTCTTCACCATTTGGAAATTTTAAAGTATAAATAGCATTAGAGAGTCTTCTAATTTTAATTTCATTCAGATACCTGAGGTTCGTATTACTGTGCATTTCAATACTGACCCAATGGAAAAAGACAGTGCAAAGATGACTCCTATAACCAAATAGTATAAATGCTGAACACCATCAAAAATTTTTCTGCAGAGACCACAAACCTAGAAAGTTGTTACCAAATGGACCCCAGGCACTTGTAACACAGGTCATAAAATTCATCCAAAGCCACATTTTCTCCTATCCTGCTCTCTAGCATTTCAAAATGCTGTACCAATAATTTACTCCTTCCAGAAATACTAATGGAGTTTCACCAATTGTAATAATTAATGGGCTTGTAAAATGTTGCCTATGTTGTTTTGTGGGTCTGAAAACTCTTTAGTTTTTCAAGACCATCAACACAGTATTGGGCTCCATTATTCTGACTATATTCTAAAATGTGCTTCCTCTTGTATTTAAGAATTTAACTAGTTTTGTATGTATTAGCCATCACCTAGCAAACAGTGGTCTATTTAAGATGAACTGTTAACTTATATATACAGAATGATTTCAGAATATTATTTAACTCTATTTCAAAATATATGGGGAAAAAATCATAAGAAGAGATATTATACAGAAAAAAATTTTAAGCATACTTCAAATCAAATTTCCTAGGTCCTCTACGTCACCCTTGAAAGCTGACTATTCCGTTGGCAATTGTCTATTTCTTATAGTATTCCCTGAATCAAAAGGACAAAGAAATACACACAAAGGGTGAACTCTGGGATGTACTAAATCCATTGAATTGTCCACTTTAAAATGTTTAATTTTATATTATATGAACTTTACCTCAATAACTAAAAAAAAGGCTAAAGTCACCAATATATGTCTCTACTACCATGAAAATATAATATAGGTATGATAAAGAGAGAATATAGAAAATCTAAGCAAGGAAATTCTGAGATTGTCCAACCAAAGCATTGTAACAATAAAAAAATTACACATTCATGATTTAATCTGAGATTTGCTTTGAAAGAATGTAGAGGAAAAAAGAATATGGTGGGTAGGAGGTAATGGGTGTCCAATCTAACTGGACAAGATTGGCTAAGAGTTGGTAACTGTTGAAGCTGGATGGTACAGGGAGTTCATTATATTATTCCCTCCACATTCGTATATACTTAAAATAACCATAGGAAAATGTTTTTTGTTTTGTTTTGCTTTGCTCTGCTTTTGTAAAATGTTTACAATAGACCTAATCCTGGAACTAGAAACACACATATAGCATTGATTATACCAGAAGCTTAAAGTGAATCAAAAATTATCATCTTACTTTTACTGTTATGAGAACATCTGACTTCGAACACTGTCCACCGTTAACTTCTTTTTTTTAGTGAACAAGGAAGCTTTAGTATTTCTTCAATGGTCTATTTCAACAGACTTCATAGATAGCACATCTTACAGAGGGTAACAATTTGTAAGATCAGTACATACCAGGAGTATCATAGGCCGTTTCCAAGTTGTTAATCCTATGATTCCAGAGAGTATGACCTACAAGGATAAACAATATTATAAATCTAGAAAAGGGACCAATTCCAAGAAATGAATCCCCAGTTTCTAAGTACATATTTTTTTAAATATTAAAATTTCAAAGCCTTCTAACTCAAACATTTCATATTCCTTCTGATCATATGAGCCCTAGTAGCCCATTTTGGAATATCCTTCATGTCCAAGCTCCCAAAACTTTTTTTACTGACTGTGTATGCTTTTTCTTAAGAACAATTAAGAACACACAAACAGAAATTAGCCTATCCTCTGGGTAGTGAAGGAATCGGTGTTTCCCCTCCAGGCTCCCTGACCCTAGTAGCACCTCATCTGTCGCCAGAGTCAGTCTTGTAAGAAGCACGCCTGGCCGCAACACTCCCATCATTAGGTGGGTACCCATCCTTCATGGGACAAGCAAACTCCTCGAAATGGTAAACAAAACCTTTTAAGATCTTCCCCTACCCACTTCTCAAGCCTGATTTCCATGTGCCCTTGGCTCTCCCACCACATACCCTCCTTCCAGGCATACTCGTCCTTCCTTAGACTGGCCAGGCTTGAGACATTCCCAGGACTTCATGCTTCTCTTTGCCACAGAGCCCTCTCCTCCCAACACCCCTCCTAGCACAGGACCTGAGAACTCCTATGCATTCTGCAAGGCCCCAACTCACAGTCTCCTCCTCTGAGAAGCCGGTAGTAATACCAACCCCCCACACTCCTGGAAGTCCTTTGCATATAATTTTCCACCTTCAAAAAAAATTTTTTTAGCATTTCTGTCCTGCCCACTAATTGTGAATTCCTATCTTATTTCTATGAATTCCCAGCTTCTAAAACAGTGCCTATCACATAATTGGCAACTAATTAATGTTCCTGAACATTTATTCCATAAAGGGGGAGGGATTACAGTGAGATATGCCTCATGCTGCAAAATGACTTTTCAATAAACAACAACCTAAAATCCTTGATAAAGAGGAACCAGCATTTTGCCAAAACGTAATCTGGAAATCACCATCAGCCATTTGAATAACACAGTTCACTAAGCAGCTGGGAAAGGATAAGCAGAATAATTATTCAGCCCGGGGATGTTCTCACGCCCTTTGAGCACATTTATCTTTGTGTATGTGATAAAGTGCATCTGCTGAAAACAGTTAGGAGGATTTTCTTTCAAGTGCACTTTTTACCAAAATCGCTCGAATGCGCCATTGCACAATAACTATTTATTAACTACAAATCAGTAAGGGTTTTACAGTGCTACTTGAAATCCAAAGCTCACAGGCCTGCATGCAATACTCTCCATTCTCCACTTACTGACTGAGCATAATCATTTCACAACAAACCAGCAAGACTACTCATTTATATCAAGGACCAAAAACCGGGTATGGGCAGATAGGTGACAATTTCTTGGTATCTATGTTTAGCCATATTATTAGCTGCCTGCCTGCCAGGCACTATATCCTTTTATCATCTTAAATTCAATAGGTTGTTTCCTCACTCTAAACAATTTCTACCTGGAAACACACAGGGCAGGGGGGGTCGTCTAGAGGGTGTGGGCTGCGTCTACTTTATAAATTGGGACTTGGAATCCATGAGACTTTGGGGTCCAGGTTCCTTACTTGGCTTCTAAGTAACCATGTGACCTCAGCCAAGTCATCTCACTTCTCTGGTCCTCACTCTCATTTCCTTAAAAATTGTGGTAAGGGAAGGAAATCTTCTCTGAGTCTCTTCACTCAAAGGTTTACCTCGCTGTGATGGAAACAATTCCTCAGAAAGCCTGCGATCCAGTGATGGCTCCACCCTGCAGACTGTGTGTGGGCACGCACGCTTGCACGTGTGTATGCGTGTGTATGTGTGCACGTAAGTCTCTGTGTGCATGCGCGCGTGTGTGTGCACGCTCCCTGCCTGCCCACCCTGCTGCTTGCTGGACTTTGCTGAGGAAATGAAGCTATTTTTCTGAAAACATAAGTGAAAACTGGACTGCTTTTAAGAGAAACACAAATTGCCCATTTCACTAAAATATCAATATGATTTGAATAATCAGTTAGTGTTTGGTAATTATGTCACCAGTCTCCATTAATACAGAACCCTGTGTTTCAGCTTTTTGGAACACATTCTTTCCATTAAAACAATATTATTATTTAAGTGAGATGTCCAGCCCAGCCCATAAAAGCCCATAAAAATAGTGATACGCTTAAGCTACACTTCCCACCTCCTCCACCAGCCACAGCATCCCACCCTCCTCCATGCTAGCAACTATAACATTTACATATTTTACCCATGTACACATTTTTCTCTAAATTCTTACCACTAGACACACATGATTATGTATATATATACATATATACTGGGGTGTGATTTTTATAAAAAAATGGATCATAAAAGATACTTTTCCTCCTCTTCTTTTTCTCTCTCAATAAATACGTTATGAAAATCACTCCATATTTACTGGACTAGCTCTCATTGGTTTCCATTTAATGGCTACATAATATTCCTTTGTGTGGCTAGCACCTAATGTATTCAATCATTTCCATATTCATGGGTATTCACTCTATTTCCATTTTTTTGTCCTCACAAACAATGCTGCAGTAAACATCATGGACACATATCCTTAAAAACAATGGCTTTTTATTTCTGTTGGATAAAGTCCTAGGAGTAGGGTTGCTAAGTTGAAAGGGGTATGTATATAAATAAATAAAATATCTTAATAGACCATGACAGATACAATTATCATTTCAAATGATGGGTCTCGGGGACAAAAGAACTAAACTATCTTTTTTTTTTTGAGGGGAGACTTTGCATATATGATCAACAAACTAAATTTAAAATATAATTTTAAAAATATGTACAAAATGTATTTGACAAATAAGAAGTATCAATAATCTCAAAATATATCTGACAAAGAAACTTACAACCTCATAGGGAGAAATATAAAGCTTACTGAGCAATATTAAATAAAGACCCAAATAAATCAAGACATACCACATTCATGGGTTGAAAGACAAAACACTTAAAGATTATCATTTCCATTTGAATTGTTTTGTAGACTCAGCACACACTCATATTAAATTTCAACAGGATTTTTGTAAGCCACCTCTCCTTATAAGGATGCTTCTAGAAACTATATTCTAACTATAGGTGGGAGGGGTAGTTACATCCACCTCAGTCCTGAACCCTGTAACAAAAGCACAGCTTCTACTCAATTTCTCCCACTCTTCAAACTTAAGTAAGCCTGAACACACTCAGGGAACCCTGGGAGCAGGGAGGCAGGGAAAGGGAAAGAGAGGGAGTAGGAAGGGATAGGTAGAAGCCTCTGGAATGTCAACCAGAAGTGCTGCAGTTGGGGATGCATCCTATAAGAGTTCAAGTCTTAGGGAACCGAGGTTCACATTTTGGCGCTGGGAGGGGAAGGCTGGAATTCATGAATGGGAAGAAGGGTTGAGGAAGGGAGAAAAGAAGGAAGCAAAGTATTCAATGCCTCCACCTCCCTCAGTGGCGGCAGCAGCTGGAGCTCCATCAGAAGGAATACAAGAAGGTCCCTTCACTCTAGCCTTTCATTACAGCACATGCTGTTACTGGGCAATTGTGTTTCACACTCCCTCTCAATCTCATGAGGGCTTGGATCTGTGAATATTTCCTCAAGTACCACTAAAGGCTCCTAAGAGGCACTCAGTTATTGCAAGAGTTGATGAATGAATGAGGGTCAAAAACAGCAGCTGAACTTGCTCAAAGATGACCATGTAAGCCTAATCATATTTTTCACTCCTGTGCTTCTTGAAAGAGGGCATCAACAGCAAAAAGCTACTCCATCAGCATTCTTCCCACCCAGTGCAAGATGCAACCTGCTCTGAACAAACAGGCAAGAGCCCATTTTCTAACACCAAATTATCTCCATATTATTACAGTGAGACTTACTACAATGTGGGTTTCACTCACTTGTAATCCTTTTCTTGTAGCTTACAGAAAAAAGCAGAAGCCTTTCCTTTTTTTTCTGATATTGCAAAGAAGGATCCTAAGATACTCCAGGCAAGAATCATTATTACTCACCACATATGGTTAATGTGCCTTAACTTTCCAGCTTAAAAAGCAAATCATTAAAGTCAAAAACATATAATTCTACTACCTTATTTTTCTTTGTTAATCCATTTATATGCCTTAGGGCAAAAATATTCTGAATTGTTTGTCAAAAGTTGCTATATCTAAACACAGAGATAAAAAGAGCCATGTTATAAATGTCCCATGTTTACTTTGTAAATAAGCACACAATATTCAAACTTCTTAATAACCCATTTTGCCCTACAGCTTTTACAGTGGAAATTTTTTTAAAAATGTGTGTGTGCATATATCATTCTTCTTTATCTGTCCAGGGTGACTCAGTAAAAGAACTGATGAAATGGACAACTGGATATTTCTAATGTATGCCTGTTGGTTAACACAATGTCCCACCAAAAAAACCCAAAAAGCAAACAAAAAACCAGCCTGTTCACCTTACTTTAATTAAATATTGCCTTTATGTTAAAAAAAAGAAACAAACATTGATGGGAGTTCTATTATGTGCCGGGCCTGGTGCTCTGGCTCAGCAACAAAGAATTTTCCTAAATGTTCTCTAATTACAATCTCAAAATCAATTCTGAGGCAAGAATCATCCCCCCATTTTACAGATGAGTAACTGAGGCTGAGAGGCTCAATGATTTGCTCAAAATCTTATGATGTGACTCTGCTGTTGGTGAAATAAAGGACTGAAGAAAACTAAATGTATCACAAAAATTATATTTGAAATGCTTCTTCAATATCAAAGTAGTATTTGATCATTATGTTAGAAAAAAATGTATTTACTGTTATTTAACTGGCAGAGAAACTTTAAAATTTTTGTGTTAGTTTCCCCTTTGGGCCATTCATTCTTTTTTACAGTTTATCATTGTAACTTTTTTTTTTTTAAGATTTACCTTAAGGTTCACCAATATCTGTCTCTTTATAAGGAACTGGCACCTTGCCAAAGATTCATAGTCTCAAGGAAGGGGTGACCATGAGCTCAGGTCAGTGACTTCAAGCAGAAAGACATGAACGTATGCAGACAAGAAAAGCTAATTAGGGCCCCCAGAGAAGAACAAAACAATAATTAATTCCTTTACCACTTGCCTGAAATATCCCCCAAGGATCACATACGTCACTAGAGTCAGGAATTCTGTTTTTTGAGGGAGACACAAACCAATGCAACTCTCTCTACTCTTTCATTAATTGAAAACAGTGTTGCAAGCTGGGTCTCCCGTAATCCCAGTGGAATCTAACTAATATTAACTAAATATGCCTCCAAATCAGAAGCCAGGACAGCATGGCCTGAACACAGACATGGAGAGCTTCCCTCTGCCACCCACCTGGGTCAAACTTCAGCGTGTTTTTAAAGTGGCTAATCTATTAGCTTCATGAACTCTGGGAATAATACTAGACTGAGTTATTAACCAAGGACACCAGGAAAAAACTAAATGATCATAGAGTGCTCAAAAACAATGAGCACATTAAAAACCCTCCCTTCAAGTTGCTGAACGTAAGAATGGAAAGTATGGAAAATGAGTCTTCATAGGACTCGCTAATTCTCAAATATATATTACAATAGATAAAACATGCCTTCAAGGTTCAGACAAGTGAAGGAAGCCTCTGAATCTCAGGCTCAAGGTGAGAACACTTACAGAGGAAAGTGTTATATATGGAAAAATATTCTTGAACTCAAGTAAGTATAACAAAATAGTCCTTTCCAATATATATTTATCCCTTGAATTGAATTTTGTATCGAATATATGAACAAAATTTTTACTGAAGCCGAAAGATTTGCTATTTAGTTGATATAGCAGGCTAAGGCATAAAACAGTCATTCAAAGCTTGAAATGTGAGGATATCCTTCTACTGTGTTCCTACGTGGGTTTAAAGTAACTTTAGACTTAAGCTGGCAGTACCACTCAACTACCTACTTTCATATGCCAATAAAACTTCATAGCGATAAATAAAACGTGGTATAGCCACACAATGGAAGCTCATTGGGTCGTAAACAGGAAGTACTAACATGCCACCGCTTAGATGAACTTTGAAAACATTACGCCAAGTGATAGAAGCTAGTCACAAAGGATCACATGTTATGATTCCATTTACATGAAATGTCCCGAATAACAAATCCACAGAGACAGAAAGTAGATTCATCAGTGGTTATTTAGGGATAAGGGAGTAAGGAAGAAATGGAGCATGACTGCCAATGGGTATAGGGTTTCTTTTGTGGGGGGTGATGAAAACTTTCTGAAATTGATTGTGGGGATGGTTGCACAACTCTATGAATTTACTAAAAATCACTGAATTGCACACCATAAATGAGTGAATTGTATGGAGTGTGAATTATATCTCAGTAAAGCTGTCATATATTAAAAAACAAACTTCTGCAGTCCTCAAGCCATAATTTTCAAGCTTTTTTCATAAAAACGTTAGTTTAGCTGTCTTTAAATTAGTTACAGTGTGCTGTCAAGCCCCGTTCTTATAGCTATTAAGCTTCTTTCCTTTAGAAATACATTCTGAAATATTTAATGGCTGAAATTACAATACCTGAGATTTGCCTTAAAATAATCCAGTGAGCGTTAAGAAGGAGGAGTGGGTGTGGGGATAAAGTGGTCATGTATGTGTTGATAACTACTGAAGCTGGGTGATGGGTAAAAGGGGGTTCATTATACTGTTCTTTCTACATTCATTGAGATTTTTAATTTCCGTAATAATAATCTTTAATGGAAAAAAAGATGAAAACAAATATATGTATGCATATGCATGACTAGGATATTATGCTGTACACCAGAGATAGACACATTGTAATTGACTGTACTTCAGTAATAAATAATAATTTTTAAAATAATAAAAAAATAAATTTTGACAATAAAATATCAAAAGTGGAGGGAGGTTCTTAAGACTTCCTGGTCACTTCTATGCTCTCTCTCATTTGTTTTTATATATATATATATATATGTATATATATATATATTTAAATATACACATATTGAGGGGGAGGGTATAGCTCAAGTGGTAGATACATGCTTAGCATGCATGAGGTCCTGGGTTCAATCCCAGGTACCTCCTCTAAAAATAAATAAACCTAATTACCTACCCCACCAAAAAAATTGAAAAAAAAAATATGTCTACACATATTGAAATATACACAGATGAAATCATGTGATGGTTGAGATTTGCTTCAAAATAACAGGACAAATGGAGTAGGGAGCATGCTAAAGCTAATTTCTACCCTGCTTGGAACACCCATCCTTCTGGAGTTACCAGAACACATGGAGCAGAGCCAGGAAGAAGTACAGTCAAAACAACTATTGGAGCTGCGTGAGGAGTATAGGAGGAATGACTGTACTGTGTTAGAATAAATTTACATTTTTTTCCACATTGCGGAGTTTAAAAAAACAAACCCTCCCTCACACATAAATTCAAAAGGCAATGCAACTGCTGAGAATTTTTTCCTGCAAAACCAAGAAAGTCACAGTGTTGAATGCCATTCTCAAATTCTATTTAGTTGTTCTGGACATACAGTATCTGTTGGTTCTGTTGTCACTTTGATACTCTGACGTCAACCTCAGAAACAAGCCACAAAAAAATAAGAATAACAAACAGTTGTGAATTTGCATAGAAAGTTAGGGGGCACAGTGTGGGAAAAGGATCCCATAGAAAAGACTTAGTTCCAAATCACTGATTCCTTCTCTGCTCTGGTTTGCTGGGTCCTGGAGACAAGGAGGGTCCAGCCAGCAGCCCCGGGCTAGTAGCTTTTATCTCCTGGCTGACGTCTTTTAAAAAAAAAAAAGTTCATCAAATCTAACTATGGCTTGACTGACATCTAAAATGCATTTACCTCTGAAATAATTCACAATAATACACTGATTTGGGTTTTAATTTTAGGAGGGAAAAAAATAGTTTTCAATAATCCTAAACTAGCTATCTTTGAAAAGACAAGAGATTATGGTTTTACAAAGAGCAAATCCCTAAAAATGTATGCAAGGTTCACTTCTGGCCCATGGTATTTAGGGAAATAAAATGCACCCAACATTTGGCTGAATTTAGTCTGACAAGTGGACTGGGGAGCCAAGTGGATCTAATCCCTACCCAGTTGGGAAGACCACTCCTCTTCAAGTTTTAAACAACTCCGAGAGGCCAGTGGGAGAGCCCAAGGGCACGGCCAGGAGGGTGAGGCACAGGTTGTAAACTCCACTCACAACATGGGCTATACCACAGTAAGATCATCCAGCATCAAAGTATTTCAAAAGAAGAGTAAATTGGCATCAGTTTAAGTATAAAATATCAGGCCTGGCTCTAGGTACTTAATGTTCTTAATCAAGTAATGATTTCAGGTTCCATTAGTTCTCCCTATATTCTTTAAATTTGGTCTTGACTCTGGGTTTGTGTGGACCTGCAGAAGGGTAGTTTTTAGGCTTTCAGAATACACATTCATTACAGATCTTAGTAAAAACTACAGGCATTGCTAGATTTAGTTTAGAGAAAGGTTGTTTACTTTAAATACTCCTTTTCCACTATCACTCCACAAAGCCCTACTTCCAAGTCCCTCAATCCCCAGCAAACCTCAAGACGCTGGATGTCTTGGGAGCTGTGAAATCGGTAGAAGGCGGGGATGCACAGCCACCCACTGTCCAGAGTAGCTCGAGGGCGGCTGCATTTTGCCCCAGAGCAGCCTTCCTCCGTGGAGGAGGCAGGGCCCGGAGGGCACAGGTCGCGGGCATCTCCAGCTAGCCTTCCGGCACTCGGGGGCTTTGGCGGGCTCATCCACAATGATTCGGTTCTCGAGAATTAAATTCTGCCCAGCAGTCTGAGTGGCTCCAGGGACCCAGTGCAGGCTTAGAACGTCCTTTAACGACCAGGTACATGGGCGCGTTGACACACCCTGTCATTACCTCCTGAACTCGTCCCCAAATACAGTGGACCTATCCTACATCAGGTACTTCACATTTACGAGTGCCTTAGGGCAGAAGAAAACAAGTGACGTGCCCCAGCATATCACGTCATCCATCTCACAAGTACACCTACTATGTCCCCAGCACTACTGATACATGAGTGAACAAGACAGATGAAAATTCTTGCCCGCCCGATGGCACCTTGTTAGCGAAGTAAGGACGTTGTCCACGAAGTTGATACTCAATGGTCGAAAGTTTAATCAGTTTCTTCCCACTTTCCTGCCATCTACCCTCATTTTTCCAGTCTCCCAAAGGGCTGGAAATCGGGTTTATTCTATTACTTTGACAGGAAAAACAAAATCCTTTAACCTACAAAAAACAGACACCATCCAGATGCAACCCACTTTACTCCTGAACTCCACTCTCCTAAAACCGTTTTTTTTCTCCCCAGCCTCAAAAACTCCAAAAACTTCAACTGGCCTGTGGGGCTGTGTTCCCCAAGTGCAGCACTGGGGGTACCAATCATGGGGCAGTGGAGGGGACCGGCCTGAGCCCTCTGCTCCCCGGGCGGGCCCTGCCGAGGCGAGCGGGGCGCGCGCGGCACTCACCGAGGAGCCGGCCCAGAACGGGCACGAGTTCTTCACCTGTGGGGAACTGCTCAGCGACAGCGCCCCGAAGCTGAGTGCCACCATGCAGCAGCCCAGGATCAGCTGCAACAGCCCGAGCGACAACAGCGGACGAGCCGGCAGCAGCGCCGAGCCCGGGGCCGCGGCGGCTGCGGCGGCCGCCCGGCGGGAGGAGAGCGCGGGTGGCGCGGTCAGCACGCCGGCGGCAGCGGCGGTGGCCGCGCAGCGAGGCCGCGCGGGGGGCTGCAACGCGGCCCGGGGCCAGCGTGGCCGTAGCGGAGGCAGCGGCGGCTCCTGGGCGGCGGCGGCCGCGGCACCCGGGCCCCCGGCCTGCGGCCCGCCCGAGAGCCCGGCCACCGGGCAGCAGGAGCCCGGGAGCACCACGGGCAGGGACATGGACTGGCGGGGAAGGGAGCGGCCAGTGGCGGCGGGGAGGGGACGAGGAGCGGAGCTGCGGGCGAGCTCCGAGGCCGAGGGGGAGGGAAGGAAATGCGCACGGCCCAACCACTTGCTGCTGCCGCCGCCGCCGCCACTGCCCCGGCTCCAGACGGCCGCACCCACCTGCCAGCCGGCGGGCCCGCCTCCGGTCGCGCGGGCGCGCCCCACTCCCACCCGCGCACACCCGCGTGCGCTCGCGCTGCGCGGCGCCGGCAGCGTCTGGCGCCCGGCTGAACTCGTGCTCGCTCCGGGGACTCCAAGAAAAGTGCCCTGCCCCAATTTTTAAAATAGGTCCCTCGGGCTAGGAGGGACTGGATGGTCTGGACGCAGAGGAGCTGGCGACCGACAGCTAAGAGTCTGTCCCGACCCGCCAAGCTGGGGCGGGACGCGAACGCAGGAGAAGCGTGGTGGACCCTGGCCCGCTTCCGGTCCAGCCCAGAGAGCGACCCTGGCAACTTGCAGTGCGGAGGGAGCCCGGCTTCAAACTTTTTCCCCCCAGGGAGGGAGGATGGCAGGAAGAGGAGCAAGGGTGACTTGGCGGGAAAAGTCTAAGTCTCAAGGCTTCGGACAAGGACGCGGCAGAGCGAAGTCACCGCTCGCGTGAGGCTTCCGGACGCTGGCATTGCGCTGACGCCCCGCCGCCTGGAAGTTGGGGCGGGGCGGGGGATGCTTTCCCGGCGCCAGAGTAGGAGCGAGCAGGAGCATGAGGTTACCTTGGAAGTATCCAGCATCCGGAGACAAAAAAACCAAGAACCGGGGGCAGCCCAGAGCGTGTGCCCGCCTCACCTTGACTCGTGGATTGTATTAGCCATCAGCTGGTAGAATCCCAAACTTACGAAGAAATAGCCTAATAAAATCCTAATCTGTTTTTGGTAATTTATAAGACATATTTAGAGCTTAAAAAATGATTCGCGTTTTGTAAAATGATTTTTCCTAATAGTATGCCCTTACTTTGGAAGAATTCTGCTTTGAAAGTGTTATACATAAAATAATCATAGTAGGTTTTTTCCAGGTGAGGAAGTGGAATAGTGTTGCTTTGCAGTAAGTCAGTCTTGGTATTAGGCTTCTCATTTTATCAGTGAGGTGAGAGTATTATGCATCCTTCTGCCCAATAAACCAAAGGAAATGGGCGTCCGTTTTTATGCGCTGCTTGCAAAGGCTATATTTATTTCGGTCATTACTTAATACAACCCACAATGTGATGCATTGCCAATGTGCATGTGTGTTTACATGTACACTTTTTGAATTATTAAAGCACCTGTGATTAATAGTCCCTAGAATTCTTTTACAAACTCCTCTTGGAAATAAACTTCAAATCCTGGAGAAAAAGGGAGCTGTCTGTAAAAATAAATGTTTAAAGTATGTTGTTTCATGTTCTTTCAAACATCTTACAATACATGTTCTTACTGTAGGTGATGTTAAAAGCTTCTTGTGTGCTAGTTCATGCCTTTTATGTTATACATAAGCTTAAGGGTATTTAATTTTTAACATTCTACTACACTGCAATATGAAAAAATCTGAATGAGTCTTTAAAAATTCTGTTGGCTTAACGAAGCTGTTCCACTGACACCTGAAATGTACTATCAAAAATGTATTCTTTGTGTCCGGGAAGGTTGGTGCTAGAATTCAGATATCCTCATCCCTTTGGATAGTTAAAGGCTAGAAAGAGAGCAATCCGGGGGAGCTGATAACCAATAGCTGTCTCTTGCTATGGGTGCCAGCACGTGGGTGACACTCATTTGAGAAAATTCATGGAGCTAACACTTTGTGCACTTCTCCGTATTTTATATTGAAATACTTTAAAGTATTTCTAAGTGCTTTACCCTTAAATTTTAAGTCTGTCTCCCTATACAGAAACAGATGATAGCAGAGGTTATTAAAATCCATAGATAGTTATCCAACAGCTTCACTTATTTTTTCAGGCTACTAAACCTTTTCCAAAGCTGCTAATTAAGAGTTATTGTGTGGTAGTTTTCTTTTATGTTGCTGTTATTGGCCATACTTACAGCTGTGAGTTTCTTTTTCATAAACACAAATCCATGTAACATTGCCCCTACCTCTAAGGTTATGCCACATAGCACTCACTCGAGTATTTGAGCTTTGGCTTCTGTAACCCAAGCCTGATTCTTTTCATCCCCAAAACAACTGCTTAAAATAAGTCCTTAGTTATACCTGATCAAGTGAGTTGTATGTAAATAAACACTTGCAGGATGATTCAGAGCCATTGATTTCAGGTTGGTTTAAAAAATTAAATGAGGATTTTGGAAAAACAGTCTGGCAGTTGCTCAAAAGTTAAACATAGAGTTATCATTCAATCCAGTAATTCCACTCCCAGGTATATACCCAAGAGTAATGAAAACCTATGTCCACATAAAAGCTTGTACACAAATAACATTATTTACAATAGTCCAAAAGGTAGAAGCAACCCAAGTATGGATGAATGGATAAACAAAATGTGATATTATGGATGAATGGATAAACAAAATGCAGGATATCCATGCAATGGAATATATTCAGCAATAAAAAGGGATGAGGTACTGGTACATGCTACAATATGAACAAACCTTGAAAACATCATGGTAAGTGTAAGAAGCTAGTAACAAAAGGCCATATATTATATGATTCCATTTATATGAAATCTCCAAAGCAGACAAATTCACAGAGACAGAAAGTAGATTAATGGTTGCTTAGGGATGGGGAGATCAGAAGATTGAATAGGGGAGGGTTATAGCTAAACCATTTGGGGTTACTTTTAGAGGTGATAAAATCTTCTAAAATTGTTATAATAATGATTGTTCAACTTTGTGAATATACCAAAAAAACATTGAATTGTACACTTTTAATGGGCAAACTGTATCTCAATAAAGATACATGTGAATCGCATCTTTATCTCTCAATAAAACCTTTACCAAAAAAAAAAAAAATTAAATAACTAAAAGAAAGAACATGTAGAAAAGCTGACCAGGTATTTCCTTAATGTAGGTGAAAGTTTAAAGAAACAATGGTTATAGTGAATTGTTTGGTGGAAGCCAGCTGCCAGTTTTTCCTCACTATCAAGGCCAAATTCCAAGGAGAAATTTCTACCAGCTCTTCTTTTTCCCATACCTCATTTTCCACTCCCCACACTCAAGGCCTTTCCCGCCCAGGAGTTCAGGCTCTTCAGCTCAGGTGACACTGGACACCTCTACACAAACTTCTCAGTTCTTCCCACACTTTCTCAGAAGCCCCATCCTGTCAGCTAATTAAACAGGGGGTTACTCCCTGTGTGAGTGGGAGCTGCTGCAAAAACTCCTCAAAACACGTTCACTGGCAAGCTGCCTCCAGTGCTTATATTTTACAAGGAGAAGAGCTTCTCTGAGTAAGGCATGGTGGAATCTACAAGGCTTCATTTAATAAGGTGACTCTATGGCAGCAAATTTGGCCCATGGACCACATAACCACTCAGGAAGCACGTCATAATGTAGGTTCACAGCTTTCTTCCACACCCAAGGAATCTGTCACTCTGGGTAAGAGGCCTGGGAACCAACATTTTAACATGTTCGAAAAAACATTAGTGTAGGAGGAGGGTATAGCTCAGTGGTAGACTGCATGCACGAGGTCCTGGGTTCAATCCCCAGTACCTCCATTAAAAATAAAAATAAAAAATTAAATAAATAAACCTAATTACCTCCCCTCAAAATAAAAAACCAAAACCAAAAAAAAAAAAAAAAAGTGATCAGTATATTAAAAAACACACACACACACACATTAGTGGATGTTGGCAGTCAGACTCAAGAAATCTTCACAGGGGAGGTTTTACATGGGAGGGGACTAGAAGTAGGAAATTAGTTGGAAGAGGAAGGCAGAGAGCTTGGCTTGAAGACAAACTTAGATATAAGCATGTTGGAGGGAGAGGTTTTGCTGGTCCCCAGCCAGGCACTGCTGCCCAGGAGATTTTTATGCACAGGAAGGACTTAGACCACAGAATTCTAATGGAAACAGTACCATATTAGGAGCCAGACATCCTGGGTTCTACCCCGTCCTCCACTCCGTGATCTTGAGCCAGCCCCAGCTTCTCTAGCTTCAGTCGTTTCATCTGTCAAGTGCAAGTTTGTGATGCTTCATCTGCCTGAGGATGTGATCACTTGGAATGCCCAAGTCCTGTGATTTTGAAATTCAGCCATTCTCATCACCATGATTTCTCAGATGACCAGCAATAGGGCAGATTCTAAGAAATGCAGGGGAATTCGGGTACAGAAGGGTTAAACTTGCAGACCCAAAATACCCAGGACAAAACAGAAAATTCTTTGTTCTAAACTTTAAGGCCTCAAATTCCATGGTCTCATGTTTTTCCATGAGGTACAATTTTGTACAAGGATTGTATCCGGGAAATGGAGTAGCAACTTCTATTATAACGATTCACTTTGCAGAAAAAGAGCTGTGGATTTTTTTTTTTAATTAAGAGAGAGAGAAAAATAGAAGAAAAGAAAGCAACCCTGAGCAGAGCTGGGCAAACCTACACTCCGTTTTTCTGAAATAACGGTGCAGACTGGTTGTTACAGATTCCTAACGCCACTGGCCCCAAGACAGACTTATTGTTAAACAGAAGAGCTGCAGCCACATTTTCTCATTATTGAAATTAAATACTGTAAACTTCTTATAATGTAAATCTCACAAAAGACAATTTAAGTCAACTGCCCTAAAAATTATTTATGGCTTATAACTTTCCAGGGGAGATAAGATATACACATATATGTGTGTGTATGAGAGAGAAAGAGAAAGTGTGTGAGTGTGTGTTTAGGTGTGTGTGTGTGTATGAGAAACTTTGTCCTATGAGAGCTTTCTTCAGGTTCAAGCTTCCGTGGAAGTCATAGCTGTAATTCATCTCTGAGCAGAGCCCATTCCTTTGTTCTGGGGAAATCTCTTAAACAAACCTTTTAGTTATGCAAATACGAAGCCCAGACCCTTTAGGAGCAAAGATGTTTAAGAAAAAGCTGAGAGGCTGTCTGCTTGGTGTGAGCAGAGTTGTATATCCTCCACTAAGGGGCTCCTGGTCTGGGGTGCCTGTCAGACTCACCAGGGGAGCTTTAAAAATACACATAATCTCTCCCTCACCTATTCCACTCATCCATCCACACCCCCCTCCCCTCTGGCAACCACAGTCTGTTCGCTATACAGGTGAGATTAGGAGGCATAGATTTCCAGTTATAAAATAAGTAAGTCACAGGGATGTATTCTACAGTATAGAGAATATAGTCAATGATATTGTAATAACGTTGCATGGTGACGGACAATAACGGGACATTGTGGTGATCATTTTGTAACGTATAAAAATATCAAAGGGGAGGGTATAGTTCAAGTGGTAGAGCCCACGCTTAGCATGCACAGGTCCTGGGTTCAATCCCCAGTACCACCTCTATAAATAAAGAAGTAAATAAAGAAACCTAATTACTTCCCCCCTAAAAAATAAAAAATAAAAATTTTTTTAAATAAAAAATTATTTTAAAAAATAATAAAAATATCAAATCATGATGTTGTACACCTGAAATTTAAGTCAATTATACTTCAAAAACAAAAAAGAAATTAATTTTATATATATATATATATACACACACACACACACACATATGTACAATTTCTAAGCCCCCAGTTACAGAGATACTGATTTATTTATTTATTTATTATTTTTTTGGTGGTTGGTAGGTATTTGGTTTGTTTTTTTGGATGGAGGTACTGGGGATTGAACCCAGGACTTCATGCATGCTAAGCACGCACCTTACCATTTGAGCTACACCCTCCAGCTACAGAGATACTGATTGATGAGGTGTGTGTTGGGTGAGGCCCATGTACATTGTATTTAATAAAATCTCTGAGGCTGGACCAATAAAAAGTAAGGATACATGAAAAAAACTAGGAACTTGTTCATTTTAAAACTAAAAATTAAATGTTAAGTAAAGTTTAAAAAACAATCTGTTTTTCCAAGATTGACTAAAATCACATGTTCAGTAGAACAAAGATTGTCCCTCAGGTCTCCTGATCCCCAGCTCAAAGCTGCTTCTCTTATGCTACACGGACATTCTAGATCAACGTCATACACATGTGGGATACAGGTTCTGTTCCACCTGGGCAGCATAGGGGCTTCTGGGTTTTTATAGTCACCCTCAAATATGGATACAGTCTGTGGCATAAAGACCCTTGGGACACCCCTGATGACTCAGCAGTTTGATGAAGGAGAGCTGGATGGCAAATCTAGACATCTGGTCATCTCAGCCTCCTTGCTGCACCAGGACCTTCGCACTTGCTGTTCTCTGGCTGGAATGCTCTTCTCCCAGATGTGTCTTGTCCCCTTACTTCATTCACTTTTTAGGGAAATCATCTGTGACCTCCTTATGAAATGTGGCACTTCCCCCTCCTCCTTCACTCCCTATCTCCATACTCTGGATTTTTTCCTGGTATTTATAACCATCTGACATTATGTTATTTGTTTATTGTCTCTGTGGCAGTATGACAAATGTAAGCTCCAGGAGAACAAGAACCTTGTGTGGAATAAGCCTATATTCTCATCTCCTAGAACAGTGTCTGGTAAATAGGAATCAATAAACTTCTATTGAGTTAATGAATGAATGGTCTTTGCTTTTTCTCTGACTTGCTGTGTGATCTTAGACAAGTCACATCACTTCAAAGGGCTTCTGTCTCTTCCACTAAAGGGGGAAGGAATGGGGGAGGAGCGGTGAATGGAGAGGGTTTAGACTGGATTATGTGCATGGTTCTTTCCAGATCTGACATAATTCTCAATGCCAGAATGTAGAATTGCTATCTTCCCCAGGTGCCTTGGTCTCATTTAAAAAGGAATATCCTGATTATGAATCATTTCAATGGGAAAGTACAAAGGGATGTGTATGTGTCTATGTGTGTATGTGTGTGCGTAAATGAAGCTGAAAGACAACCCAGGGCCCCTCAGCCCTGGTGTCAGCCTATCTGCCACCCGCGTATCAGGTGTCCTGCCCACAGTGGCTATGTCACCTGCCAACCTCAGAACTTAGTCCCAGAGAGCAGGAGCTGCACCCTTCTTCAACTCAAAGGCTTTGCAGCTTAGAATGTGATTAAGGATGAGCTGGGCCCTGACAGACCTCTGAGGGGACTGATGTAACTAAGAACCAAACCTTCTTTGCTGGAATTGGGTGGGTGAGTGGAGACCTAAGGTGGGAGTGAGGTGGGGGTGGGGAGTGAGGGGCAGTGATGCATGGTTTTCAGTGTTCTTGGAAGTGGTGGATGGATGTGGTCTGGAGCAAACCTCTGAGGATGCTGGAGCTCACAGCTCAGGCCTGGGTACAGTCTTCATTTCTAGTCAAGTAATCCTAGTTAACTGAGATGGTACCATAGCTCACCTAATTTAAGACATTATTATTTTATGTGTCACTAAGAAAGACTCACTGCTGCCAATCAAGGTGCCATTGCTTGTAAGACACATCCTAATTTCAAAGACGTTACAATGTGGAGGGAAAAGTGAATCTTAGAGTAAGATGAAATTTCCTTAGCAAGTGAGCCTCTTTTAACCCCAGGAAGATTGAGAATTAAAAATTATGAGCTCTCTGAAATTCTACTAGTATTCCTTAGTGAGTATCAGGTTTTAAGTCTGGGAAGATTTAAAATTAAGCATTGTGGCGAGAGGGGATAGCTCAAGTGGTAGACCACACGCTTAGCATGCATAAGGTCCTGGGTTCAATCCCTGGTAACTCCGCCAAAAAATACATGAACAAGTAAATTTGTAAGATTAATTTACCACATTTGTAAGGTAACTCTTCAGGAGATTGGCTTGTTTGGTCAAGCAATTAAAATACTTAAAAAGAAAGTAAAATATATTAAATTGATAAATGATGTTTGAAATGTTGAAGCAGTTTAATTAGCTGAGATTTCAAACAGACCAAACAGTATCTAAATATTTCTTAAAAAGTGATTGTTAACAACTGCAAGATTATGAAGAGAATTAAAAGTTCTGTAAGTACTAGAGCTATAATACATTGAGAACAACTTGTTTAAACCACAAGTAAACTTCTGAAGAGTCTTTTCTGCAAATAAGACCCACCCTCAGTGTTACCAGAAAGCTTGCATTAACAGTCCAGAGGGGCACATGACCCCAGCTGGCCAAGCAGACATCTTGCCTGGAATTTTTCAAGCTGGAGCTGGTAAAAAAGTCTCTGGTGTGAGAGCGTGGAGTCTAGGGTCTTACAAGTTGCTTGTAGTCTTTTCTTGGGCTTTGTGGAGGAGCCCAGCCTGCAGGGAGAGTGGAGCTGACGGGTAGAGGGAAACAGATGCAAGATCCATAGAAAGAGCAAGAGCGAGAGTGGGAAGAGGAGACAGAAACAGAACTGTCCTGGTGGCATTTAAGTCCTCATTCCAGTCCATCTCTCAGGTCCAGCTGCACTTCAGACTTCCTGCCTTCAGGCTCTTCAATTCTTCCTTCAGTTACATGAGATACCTGGATATCTTTTCCCAAAAAATCGCCTTTTCTGACTACTTTGATTTGCATTTCTGCCTCTGGCAACACAAACATTTTAATATTCCCAGGTATCTTGATAAATTCAGGTAAGAGCTGTATAGCAGGAAACCCAGCTCACAAAGAAAGAGTTGTGTTATAGTCAGTATCACCAAGTTGTTAATCATGAACAGCCTCGGAAAGAATATGAAAACAAATACATGTATGTATATGCACAACTGGGACATTATGCTGTACACCAGAAATTGACAGTGTAACTGACTATACTTCAATTAAAATTTTTTAAAACATTTTTTATTGAGTTATAGTCATTTTACAACGTTGTGTCAAAAAAATTTTTGTAATTGAAAAATGAACAGTCTGGGGAAATTCTGCAATAAGAAAACTTATATTTAAGCTGCTTATGTATGGAATATTAAACTTACACAATACACAAAAATTACATTATAAACATAAATGTAAGAGCTAAAACTATAAAATCCTTAGAAGAAAACAGGAGTCAATCTTCCTGACCTTGAGTTAAGTAATGATTTCTTAAATGTGATACTGAAAGTACTAGCAACCAAAGGAAAAAACAGATGAATTAGATGTCATCAAAATTAAAAACTTTTGTGCTTCAAAGGACACCATGAAGAAAAAGCAATCCACAAGTTGGGAGAAAAATTTTGCAAATAATACATCTGATAAAGGACTTATATACTAAAGAATTCAATAATAACTCTTAACAACCCAATGACAAAAAGACAACTAACTCAATTTTCTTTTATTTTTTTCTTTTATTTTTTTTTGGGGGGGTGGGGTTAGGTTTATTTATTTGTTTATTTTTAGAGGAGGTAGCTGGGGATTGAACCCAAGACCTTATGTATGCTAAGCATGTGCTCTATCACTTGAGCTATACCTTCCCCTCAACTCAATTTTGAAATGGGCAACCATCAGAATAGACAAATTACTCCAAAGAGGATATACAAATGGCCAATAAGCACCTGAAAAGATGCTCAATACCATTGCTCATTAGGGAAAAAAAAAAAAAACATAATGAGATACCACTTCACACCTACCAGAGTGGCTAGAATAAAAAAGACAGACAATAACAAGTGTTGAAGAGAATGTGAAGAAATTACTGTTAAGAAAAGCTGTGAAAGAAGCACATGGAATGAATATATGTTATAGGTGCAACTCAGTATGTGTAATGAAGACAGAAAATAGACCATTACCATCTAGACCAGTCCCATCTCCCCTCTTTCATGTTAGTAGCTTGAACTGGAAGAATAGCAGAACTAATCAGTGATTAGTGAAAGCCAGGTGATTCTTTTTTTTTTTAACAAAAAATTTCAAGTGGGTAATATCACCCATCTTATTGTTTGCTCCTTCCATATAAGTGCCAAAATGTTTGGTTATATGCTGCTCCAAATTCCATTAGAACCTTAACAAAGTGCACACAGAATTAACTGTGTCAAAATAGTTTTCTCTTTACAGCCTCCTTCTTCCTGACTTTCAAATGCCTATTGAAAAGAATCAGTGTCTCTTTTCTGAAAACAAGCTGAAGAGCAATCACCTTGCTGTTCCAAAGCAGCTGTACCGTGTTTGGTTTTTCCACTCCAAAAATAACAGAAAATTTTGGAGACAGTGACATGGCAGGGAAGCAAGAGTTGGAATGCAAAGCCTTCCTGTCTCTCAGCGAAGGCTCTTGAGTCCTTAAGTAGTTGCATTCCAACGTCACAAGGAAGCTGAAGAGGGCAAAGGCAAACAGGAGAGTGTTAGAGGCAGCCCTGGCATTCCTCTCCCAGGAGATACCAAGTTTGGTCATGGCCTAGAGCGGTTAGGGTGCCCTGCAGGAGGTACTGCCACCACTAGAGTCCGTGTGGCCACCTGCAGGGAGATGGTATCTTCTCCAAGTTCTACTCAGCAGCATAGAGCCTTCTCAAACTCCCACCTGGATGCCACCCTATTTTACTCCTCACCCTCCTCCTCATTCCATAGAACTACACCTCGTTGCTACTTCACCTACTGACAAAGATGCAAATTGATTTCTTTCATCTTTCTTCCCTTTAAAAATGGAAAATGCGTATGTCAAATGCCTCTCTATTTTCCTTAGTTTTTAACAGCACATAATTCAGTTAATTCCTCCCTGGGCAGTCCTTCCCTCTTATCTAATCATCATTTTTATCCCAGTGTTCCTATACCTGCTACAGTTAGGCCCAATTATATCATTAAAATCTCTCTGTCTCTGTCTCACTCCCATTTATGAATGAGAAATAAGTAAAAGTAAAGGCCCTTTCAACAAATGATGCTGGAGCAATTGGAAATCCCTAAGCTAAAAAAAAAAAAAAAAAAAAAAGAAAAGAGCATTGACCTAAACCTCATACCTTATACAAAAATAATCCAAAATGGATCACAGATTTAAATGTAGTATTAAAGTTATAAATCTTTTAGAAAAAAATAGGAGGAAATCTTTGGGATCTAATTCTAGGTAAAGATGTATCTAAATATATAAAGCAAATATTGACAGATCTGAAGGGAGAAATTGACAATACAAAGATAACACATGGTGTGGATGTGGAGAAAAAGGAACTCTTGCACACTGTTGTAGGGAATGCAAATAGTTATAGCCATTATGAAAAACAGTATGGAATTTACTCAAAATATTAAAATAAAACTATCTTACAATTCGGCAATCCCTCTTCTATGTGTACAACCAAAGGAAACAAAATCAGTATCTCAAAGAGACATCTGTACTCCCTTGTTCATCGCAACATTATTCACAATAGCTCAGATATGGAGATAATCTAAGTTTCCATTGATGGATGAATGGACACACAGTCTATGTGTATATATATATGTATATGAGTATGTGTATATATACTCACAATGGGCATTCTGATACACAGTATGCATATTATATATATATACTTTATATATATTCACACACAATGGAATATATTTAACCTTAAAAAGAAGGAAATCCTGCTATTTGAGGCAACATGCACAAACCTGGAGGACATTAATTGTGGATGAAACCTGGAGGCTAAATGAAATAAGCCAGATACAGAAAGACAAATACTGTACCATCTCTCTTAAATTTGGAATCTAAAATAGTCAAACTTATAAAGGCAAAGAATAGAATGGTGGTTTCCAGGGGCTGGTAGGAGGGGAAATGGGGAATTGCTGGGTAAGAGTTCCAAAGTTTGTTACGCAAGATGACTAAGTGCTAGAGATCTCATGTACAGCAATGTGACTACGTACAGCATTGTGTACTGGAAATTCGCTAAGCGGATAGATCTCAAGTGTTCTTACCACACACACACACACACAAGAAACATCAAAAGAAAATGGTAAGTATGTGAGGTGATGGATGTATGAATAGGCTTGATTGTGATTATTTCACAGTGTACATATATAGCAAAACATCAAGTTGTACACCTAAATATGTACATTTTTAACTTCTCAGTTATACCACAATAAAGATGGAAAAACAATAGTCACATATTAAAGGTAAACTTTTTTAAAGTAAGTTAATCAGAGTTGTACCAGTTTAAATACATTAAAGGTTGTGACTACAGATTTTTAAAGCAAATGTACCAGAATTTTCATGTTTTCAAATAAATGGTTTTTCCTTTAAAACTGCTGGTTTTGTGAAGCCGCCACGATGAAAATATCTAAGTGATGGGTTGATGCACAGAGTTGAGGAAAGTTGTGTACAGACCTGCCTGCACAACTCCCTCCTGACCACCTCCATCCCTCCCTCCCAGAGAACGAGGGGCAGGTCCCCACATTCAAGTGCTTTGGGAAGGGGCCTGAGAGGGAACCAACAGTGTGGTTCCCAGGACTCCTTGTGAGGGAGTCTGTGAGTCCGCTGAAT